>NC_059348.1:54112300-54114800 GCF_019703515.2 Myxocyprinus asiaticus | reverse complement strand
CAAAATAACTTTCTATGCAGTTAGCAAGCAAAAAAAACAAACATTTTTTTTAATTACCCACAAATATACCATACATTTAGGTGAAAACTGTGGGTGTTGCAAGACCCTTAATTATTTATGTATTATATTTTTCTGCCTCAATCAATGCAAGAAATCTTCTCTAAGTTTAAAATAGACGTGTAATAAATCTGTAAACTTAAAACGCAAATGAGAATTCAACAATTGGGCCTGTCGCAATTATTACATCATCTAATATTGAAATCTGATATACATATACAAACAAATACAATTAGAGTGCATATATTTGAGCATTTATGTACAAATTAAAATTCCACAAATGTTTAAAAAAATAAATAAATGAAAATGGCAATTTTTGTCACATTTTGAAATATATGTTGCATATATGTGACCTTATTTATTTGAGTAAAAAATATTTATGAGCATTTATTATCAGCATATAAGCATATTGCCATATTCAAATTCATAGCCTGCTGTATTAAACACTTCAAATTCAAATCACATTTTATTACACAACTAATGGGGATTTTAACCCCTGTGTGTCAATTTAAAAAACTTACTCAGAGGTCCTTAGAGGACATAAATGTTTGCATCAAGAAACTGCCTTAATAATATTATATATTAATATTATGTTCCACTTTTAATTAGTTAATGTTTTTTAACCAACATCAGTCCTGATCATAACTACCACATATTCATTCATTTTCAGGATGTTAACCCTTTAAATGCCAGTTTGTTTACATAATGCCACCTGTTGATTTTACACACACACACACACACACACACACACACACACATTTCTCAATACACACATACAAAACACACTCTGACATCCATACCAACACACCCACACAATTTTATCTGCATCATTTATTCAATTGTCCTGCAATGTATTATCTATAATACAGCAAACAGAGAATAGGGGAAAAGTATGTATTTGCTCCATAGGCTAAACATGAGAAAAATGGCACCATCTGGTGGAAAATATAAAAAATGTAAATTTTGAAGCCAGGGCTCCGGAATGAAAGCATAATATCATAGAATTCATGATTTTATGCTTTAATGACACTGGGATCAAATATTGCAGTTTTAATGGGTTTCAATGGGGACATTTTTGTCCTGAAGGTCCTGAGTGTAACTATTTTGTGTACACAGTATATTATAGATGTGTTATAGGAACTGAGGTTGAAATATCAAAATTCCCCCCCAAAATACACACATTTGGCAAAATGTATGCCGTTGCCAAAAACACCAACAATGATCGAAAAAACAAAAATGAAAAAGACAAAAATGTCCCGAAGATCGCACAAGGGTTGGGTGAATGTTAGGGATTCTTTGTATAAACACAGGTTTTTGTGTCGCAGCACGCAAGGTGAAGATTAAACGCTAGCTGTGATGTAAGTGTGCTGTCTGCGGTCCCCCAAAAGTTTAGACAAGGATTTTGTTAGTGAACGCACAACGTGAAGGAGACGCTTACACTGTTACTATGGAGATGACACAATAGCAGCTGTGCATCTGGATATGTTGCGACTGTGTCAAGCTTTTCAAACATGTATTTTGCTGCTGTCAAACGTGAAGGAAAGCAATGGGATTCCCTCAGATTTATGGCTAACACACCAGCAACGACGACCACATCTTCTATCATGTGTGTCTATGAAAGATAAACGAGCCAATGAGACTATGTTATGGGCGGGGCGACACGTGTAGCCCCGCCTCATTATGCAGGCTGCAGCCAGATCACAACAATACTGTCATTCATCCAGTGCGGCAGGTGGCGCTACATTCACACACAAAACTGGTCGCCGCTGCACCACCCGGTTCCTCAAATCTCTTTCATCCGCAGTTCGATGATTTTGGGTTCTCCATTAAACTCACCGATGCCTCTGATGTGACCGGACTTTTGTTCATTACCGATAAAAGTGGTCGAGAGAGCCGGAGAGATGTCTGCCAGCGCTGTTTATGTGTTAGATCTGAAGGGGAAGGTGAGATAACGGGCCACTAGCACAGCTGGCTAAAGCTAATCACACCAAATTATACTGAACTAGAATAAACAAACATGTTTAACCTGTTTAGAATGCACTGATGGATTTAACAGCACTCATCTTCATGTATTATTAAAATCAGCTGCTAATCATGATGTGTGATCATTAATCAATAATAGAAGGTGTAGCGTTCATCTCCACCTAGATCTTTATTTTGACCGCTTCAAATAATTAATATATATATTATCTTTCATTTTATTTTGAGTTGCTATTTGAATGAGATGTGCTCTTTAAATGTAGTTTATTGTTGTTACTGTGAATTTATTTTGTTGATTGTTACACGTCTTGTCTTAGAAAATTGGGGTGTACCTTAAATACCATAATACTGTGTGATTGACATATTAATGTACCATAGTATTAACACTTGTGCGACATTTTTGTCTTTTTCATTTGTGTTTTTTTCAATCATTTTGGCTGTGTTAATGCCAACAGCATAAATT
>NC_059348.1:54057300-54107300 GCF_019703515.2 Myxocyprinus asiaticus | reverse complement strand
CGGCTCCATTAAGATGAGAGTGTTCCTCTCGGGAATGCCAGAGCTGCGTTTGGGTCTGAACGATAAAGTCTTGTTTGAGAACACTGGCCGTGAGTTGATTTCAGACTTTCTGTCTCTTTGTGTCTTTTTCACAGTTCAACTCTCTTAAAGTCAACATGAATCCAAAATTGCCCCTAATGGGATAGTTCACCCAAAAATGAAAATTCTTTAATTATTTACTCACCCTCATGATATCCCAGGTGTGTTATGATGTTCTTTCTTCAGCAGAACACATTTGAAGTAAAATAGTAAAATATCTCAGCTCAGAAGGTCCTTAAAATGCAAGTGGATGGTGACCAGACTTTTGAAGCTCCAAAAATCACAGACAGTCAGCATAAACGTCATCCATACGACTCCAGCAGTTAAATTAATGTCTACTAAAGTGACACGATCACTTTTGGTGTGAAAAAGATCAATATTGAAGTACTTTTTAACTATAAATCAATTAAAATCATGATTGATATATAATTATTATTCATAATTTCTTCAAATGTGTTCTGCTGAAGAAACAAAGTCATGCACACCTGGGAAATCATGAGGGTGAGTAAATGATGAGAGAATTTTCATTTTTGGGTGAACTAATGCTTAACCTTTTCAACTCGCCCCTAAAAGCCCACCTTACACTCGTACAGTGTACGAATAGCAAAAAAAGGTCTCATTTTACAAACCCCCCCCAAATAAATAATAAAAAAGGTTCCAATAACTCATAAATAATACAATGTATGTTTACAATCTTATGATGCAAAAAAAAAGTCTTATTTCATTCCACTAGATGGCAGCAAGTAGTAGGAAAAATAATTTTTCATCTATCATCTTTCATCACAATATACAGATCTAAGTGTTCCCACGCGTCCTGGAAAACCTGGAATTTTGCAATGCAGTTTTCCAGTCATGGAAAAGTCATGGAAAATTAGGAAATACCTAAATGTCCTGGAAAATATTTTGGTATAATAAAACTGTTTAACTGTGCTGCTAACAAGGTTTTTGTTACATGTACAAAAAAATTGTACCGATCGGGACCGGAATACATTTACATTTATTAATTTAGCAGACGCTTTGGATAAAAGAGGAAAACATAAGCGAATCATCTTAAGGAGACAGTGGTATGAAAAGTGCCATATTATCAAGATTCACTAGCATCATAATAGTATTCAAAACAGAATAAAGTGCACAAGAATTTATTTTTAGTGCCTGGTTAAGTGCTCATGGAAAAGATGTGTTTTTAGTCGTTTTTTGAAGACAGAAAGTGAGTCAGCTTCACGGATGGAGTTGGGAATGTCGTTCCACCATCGTGGTATGATGAAGCTGAAAGTCCGGGAAAGTGTTTTGGTGCCTCTTTGTGTTGGTACAACAAGGCGACGTTCCTTAGCCGACCGCAGGATTCTAGTGGGCGCGTAGCTCTGCAGAAATGATTTTAGGTATGCTGGAGCAGACCCAGTGACTGTTCTGTATGCCAGCATCAGAGCCTTGAATTTGATACGTGCATCAACCGGCAGCCAGTGAAGAGAGACAAGGAGTGGTGTAACATGTGCAATTCCCATTGCGCTCTAGGTCCTCGTGGTGGCGTATTGACTCGCCAGAATCATGTCAATATTGATAAATAAATAAATACAATGATAAAAATGAAAATCAGTTAATTTTCACAAAGTGTCTTTTAAAGTATGCCCCCCCCCACCCCCCAAAAAATTAACTTAAATTCTGTTTTACTTGGAAATACATAAACGAAAGTTAAATGCATTCCAAGTGCAGTTTCATGTTGTCTTTCTAGATAAGAGGATAGTTTTGATAAGATCGTTGTCTATATATTGCATACCTTTTCAACTACAAGTCAATTGTTAAGCTTTGGATATAGGGCTTTACTGTGTGTTTTCCTGCTGTGGTGTGTCTTTTGGTCTCTTGTTCATTCATTTCTCTTTTCTTCAGGTGGTAAGAGTAAGTCTGTGGAGCTGGAGGATGTGAAGTTTCATCAGTGTGTGCGTTTGTCTCGTTTTGAGAACGATCGCACAATCTCCTTCATTCCTCCAGACGGAGAGTTTGAGCTGATGTCCTACCGCCTCAACACACACGTGTGTAACTCTCCCTTTTAAACACACACAAAACATAAGTGTTCTCCTAGATCATAGCACTGTTCAAAAACCCTAGTAAGCTGACTACCTAGGCAGCATTGTTAGGGACATTCATAATATTATCAGTGTTTTGAAACGTACTTTTAATGAATGGTTTAAAGTGTTGGCATAGCACGGAAAACCCGTATACATGGTCCACTAATAATGATTCTAATGGGTTTTGTTTTTCTGTGTGGACAGGTGAAGCCGTTGATCTGGATCGAGTCTGTGATTGAGAAGCATTCACACAGCAGAATCGAGTACATGATTAAAGTGAGAACTCGTTCACTGGAGTGAACTTTAATATTATGGTCTTGTGCATTTGAATTTGATTTGTAAATATGGTCTAATACAGAGCCTCATTTCCTCACACACACTCCTGTCTGTCACCGCAGGCCAAGTCTCAGTTTAAGAGACGCTCTACTGCCAATAATGTGGAGATTCATATTCCCGTCCCGACTGACGCTGACTCGCCCAAGTTTAAGACCACGGTGGGCAGCGTGAAGTGGGTGCCAGAAAACAGTGAGATTGTTTGGTCCGTCAAGTCTTTCCCTGTAAGCAAACACACTCTCACATACACAGTTTTTTGTGTTACTGTGTGGATTAAACTGTCCAGGTCATATTTCAACCCCAATTAATTTTTATTTTTTTTATTTAAAAAAAAATAACTATAACTATGAACAAGCCTGAAAAAAAACTGGGGACTCTTATTTTGAAATGACAGAGACTTGGCTCTGTTACAATGCTCTATATATATATATATATAAGTATGTACTAAATGAATCTTTTTATAGCCTAGTTATTCACCAGATGAAAGTTTTGTATATATACAGTTCACCAGATGGGATTTATTGATGAGGAATAAAATAAAAAACTATCTGCAACAGTCGGCATACATTTTTGCTGATAACCGATAGTTCCAAAAAGCAACTATCAGTACCGGTTAATAGGTAAAACTGATACATCGGTCTACCTCTAACATACTCTGATCAGCCACAACATTAAAACCACTGACAGGTTAAGTGAATAAAATGTATTATCTCATTAAAATGGCACCTGTCAAGGGCTGGGATATATTAGGCAGCAAGTGAACAGTCAGTTCTTGAATTTCACGTGTTGGAAGCAGGAAATATGGACAAGCGTAAGGATCTGAATGACTCTGACAAGAGCCTGATTGTGATGGCTAGACGACTGGGTCAGAGCATCTCCAAAATGGCGGGTCTTGTGGTTAGTACCTACTAAAAGTGGTCCAAGGAAGGGCAACTGGTGAACCGGCGACAGGGTCACGGGCGCCAAGGCTCATTGGAGAGCGAAGGCTAGCCCATCTGGTCGGATCCCACAGAAGAGCTACTGTAGCACAAATTACTGAAAGACTTAATGCTGGCCATGATTTAAAGGTGTCAGAACACACAGTGCATCGCAGCTTGCTGCGTATGGGGCTGCGTAGCCGCAGACCGGTCTGAGTGCTCATGCTGACCCCTGTACACCGCCGAAAGCACCTACAATGGGCATGTGAGTGTAAGAACTGGACCATGGAGCAATGGAAGAAGGTGGCCTGGTCTGTTGAATCACATTTTCTTTTAGATCATGTGGACGGCCGGGTGCATGTGTGTTGTTTACCTGGGAAAGAGATGGCAGCAGGATGCACTATGGGAAGAAGGCAGGCCGGCGGAGGCAGTGTGATGCTCTGGGCAATGTTCTGCTGGGAAACCTTGGGTCCTGACATTCATGTGGATGCTACTTTGACACGTACCACCTATCTAAAAATTGTTGCAGACCACGTACACCCCTTCATGGCAACGGTATTCCCTGATGGCAGTGGCCTCTTTCAGCAGGATAATGCGCCCTGCCACACTGCAAAAATTGTTCAAGAATTTTTTTGAGGAACATGATGAAGAGTTCAAGGTGTTGACTTGGCCTCCAAATTCCCTAGATCTAAATCCGATTGAGCATCTGTGGGATGTGCTGGACCAACAAGTCCGATCCATGGAGGCCCCACCTCGCAACTTACAGGACTTAAAGGATCTGCTGCTAACGTCTTGGTGCCAGACACCACAGGACACCTTCAGAGGTCTTGTAGAGTCCATGCCTCGACAGGTCAGAGCTGTTTTGGCAGCATGAGGGGGACCTACATGATATTAGGCAGGTGGTTTTAATGTTGTGGCAGATCGGCATATATATATATATATATGCTTATTAATTAATCAAATTAATCGCATTTAATCGCATATATAAATATTTGCTGAGAAAGGCCCTCAAATAACAATAATTCAGTATATAATGATTAAATAATAATAAAGTTATATTTAAATAATTATAAATAAAATATACAGTACATTATAAAAAAAACAAAAGTGGATAATTAAAATGCATTATTGTACATTATTGTGGCAGATGAGTGAAGCACTGATAAGAAAATAAAAAAATTGGCTTAAGAATCCAATATATTGTTTTTTTCCATATTACTGAAAAAAGCCAATCTCTGGCATACAGTTCACAGCAATCCATTTTGCAATTAAATTTGTCAATCAGTCCAAGATTTATTATACGCGTTTGTCTAAGGATGCGTCAGTGCACACCTGCATCAGACTTTGTCTCACTTTGGTTGCGTCGCATCATGAACATACTGTTTTTACTTCGTTGTGTCAAGAAAAACACGTCTTGAGATCCCTGCATTTGTATTTGCGCTCCATTAAGCTGTGTTTGAACGCAAGAACGTGTCCTCATCTTGTGATGTCTGCTGTCGGTAAGTGTGGTTTCTTCTCTGCACGGCTGCCCATTGCCTATACAGCTGGAGTTGTGTTTACTGCCCCCTGGAGAAAACAGGTGGTACTTCAAGCTTGAATTGCTCTGATGAAACGAATATTCCTTATTACGTTTTTGTTTTTTTATCATGTTTTTTTAAATCATGCAATTACCTGATTAATTTCGTACATTTGTTTTTTACATGTTTTTAATATAATTAATCGCACTGAATGAACACGGCCACTCTTATCATAAGATTTTCTCTCTCTCTTTCATTCTGTGTCTCTCTCAGGGAGGTAAGGAGTACCTCATGAGGGCTCATTTCGGGCTACCAAGTGTGGAGGCAGAAGATAAGGAGGGGAAACCACCAATCAGTGTGAAGTTTGAGATCCCCTATTTCACCACCTCTGGAATACAGGTACTATTCTGCTCAAATCCATATTAAATCATATACGAGTTTTATTTGCATTTTTAAAGGTGATTTTCTGTGTGCTGAACACCTGTTGCTCAAGCAGCACATGAGACGCTTGTGCTGTTTTTTCCTGTTTTACCTCTAGATGTCGCCACAAATATATATTTTTAAGATGATCACATACACATGGTCCAAATGAAATTTAAGCTTTAGCATCAGAATGCATTTATGTAGCATGCCACCCTACTATTGAGGAATACTCACATTTATTAACTTTTTCTGTACAGATTGTGGGCAAAAATGTGCTTAAATGGAAAAAACAACAAATGCTGTACAATACTCTTATTGGTAGATGAAAGCTAAATTAGGGGCTGTTCACACAGAATGCTTTTTTGTTTCCCTATGCACCGTTTTTCTTTAATTGTTTTTCCATGTGAGCATGCACCATCCAGATGTCTTTGAGCGCTGTGCTACATCTCAGTGTTTTTTAGATGCCAAGTTGAAAGAAAATGCGCCTTGAGACACCTGCATTCTGTTCCGTTCTTTGCACAACATTTAGCTTTTTTTGCAGGAATGTGGTTGCTGAAAGGATCATCAAATTAACCAAAATACTGAATAAACAAACAGGCAAGGCACACATGTGAAACACAAAGGCACACAAAAGTGCAGCGCATTGTGTTGTGTTATGGCCGTGACAGCGGCCTGATCCAGACAGTGGCTCCGGGTCAAAGCACAGACCGAACAGAGTCTGCTGAATCTGTTTTAGCAGACAGTGTGTTTATTGGTTCGGGTCAGTCGTGTGTGTTTCTCTCTGGCTCCAGCAGTTTATAAAGCTGGGCAGAGCAGAAGACTGCTGTTGAGTTGTGGGTTGTGTTTCTGGAAACTTTCCCTGCAAACAACACAATTCATCTGATGTTTGCTGACCTGAGAATGCTTTCTCAAACAGATGTCGTGTAGTGCAGTTTAATCACAATTTTTATTCCAAGTAAAAGGAATAGTTCATCCAAAAATTTAAGTTCTGTCATTTACTCACCCTCATGTTGTTTCAAACCAATATGACTTTCTTTCCCACGTGGGGATACAAAAGTAGATGTTTGGCAAAATGACATCCTCAGTCACCATTCACTTTAATTGTGTCTTTTTTCCATACAATGAAAGTTTTTGTTTTTGTTATTGTCATTCTGCCTAATATCTCCTTTGTATTCAAAGATAGTCAAACAGGTTTGGAACAACATGATGGTGAGTAAATGATAGTTGTTGTTGTTTTTTTTTAGTAATCTATCCTTTTAAAGGGATAGTTCACCAAAAATGAAAATTATCTCTTCATTTACTCACCCTCATGCCATACCGGATGTGTATGACTTTCTTTCTTCTGCAGAGCACAAATTAAGATTTTTAGAAGAATATTTCAGCTCTGTAGGTCCATATAATTCAAGTCAACAGGGCCCAGAACTTTGAAGCTCAAAAAGCACATAAAGGTAGCATAAAAGTAATCCATACGACTCCAGTGGTTTAATCCATGTCTTTAGAAGCGATATGATAGGTGTGGGTAAGAAACAAATCAATATTTACACAGATCTTTTTTTGCTGTAAACCTGTTTTGGCAACTCTTCACTGGCTTCCGGTGAAGTTTAGGATCCAATATTAGGTGTTAATGTTTGTTTTTAAAGCCCTACATGGATTGGCGCCACTGTATATCAGAGACTTGATCAGAGTTCTACTGACCAGTTTTGTCTTACAGTTCCGCGATCCCGCTTGAAGAGCAAAGGCGACCTTGCTTTTTCAATGGCAGCCCCTAGACTATGGAATGATTTTCCCCTGTCTATAAATTCAGCATCATGTATTGATGCTTTCAAAACTGGCCTAAAGACTTATTTAATTACTTTGGCATTTGAATAAGTTTTAACTTTGTGAGTGGTATTTATTATGGTGTATGAGGCAAATTTGTATCTTTGCACTTGCTTTTATTTCCCAAGTTTTTATTTGTATGTCTTTGTCTTTTGAAAGTGCTCTATAAATAAAAGTTGAGTTGGTGGCGATATGCACGAAGAATGCGAATCGCCAAAAACAAAAGTAGAAAGTGACAGTGAAGATTAGTTATAAAAAAATGTCTTTAAATATTGATCTGTTTCCCACCCACACCTGTCATATTGCTTCTAAAGACATGGATTAAACCACTGGAGTCGAATGGATTACTTTTATGCTGCCTTTATGTGCTTTTTAGAGCTTCAAAGTTCTGGCCATCATTCACTTGCATTGTATGGACCTACAGAGCTGAAATATTCTTCTAAAAATCTTCATTTGTGTTCAGCAGAAGAAAGAAGTCATAAACATCTGGGATGACATGAGCTCACTCTCATGAGAGACTGATGAGAGAATTTTCATTTTAGGGTGAACTATACCTTTAAGGGTAATGGTTATAATTTCAGAATGTCTGATAGTTGATTATAAACGTTTATTTGCAGTGCTGCACGCTTTCTTCGTAGGGTTCCATTGTAAGTGTATAAATACGTTTTTGTTTGTATTTACAAACTCATGGATGACTAAAAATTATTTTTAGTAATCTATTGTAGTTCCCTTTGAAATCAGCTTTTATTTTTTCATTTTATTTTTTCTGAATTCCATTTTTTAAAGTATAATTACATTTTGTCAAAAAGTGTTTTTACCCAAATTAATTCATTATGAAAATAGAGCAATTAATTTTTAATGTAGCGTTGCATTATTTTTTATCATTTTATTTTTCAAATAAATTGTTGTACAACAGAGTATCACAGTGTACATTGAAGAAAACTTACAGCTGAAGTCAGAATTTTACATACACTTAGGCTGAAGTCAACCACTCCACAGATTTAATATTAGCAAACTATAGTTTTGGCAAGTCGTTTAGGACATCTACTGTGTGCATGACACAAGTAATTTTTCTAGCAATTTGTTTACAGACAGATTGTTTCACTTTTAATTGACTCTATCACAATTCCAGTGGGTCAGAAGTTTACATACACTAAGTTAACTGTGCCTTTAAGCAGCTTGGAAAATTCCAGATAATGATGTCAAGCCTTTAGACAATTAGCCAATTAGCTCCTGATCGGCTAATTGGGGTCAATTGGAGGTGTACCTGTAGATGTAATTTAAGGCCTACATTCAAACTCAGTGTCTCTTTGCTTTACATCATGGGAAAATCAAATGAAATCAGCCAAGACCTCAATAGTACGCAAGTATAAACACCACGGCACCACACAGCCATCATACCACTCAGGAAGGAGATGCATTCTGTCTCCTAGAGATGAACGTAGTTTGGTGCGAAAAGTGCAAATCAATCCCAGAACAACAGCAAAGGACCTTGTGAAGATGCTGGAGGAAATAGGAAGACAAGTATCTATATCCACAGTAAAACGAGTCCTATATCGACATAACCTGAAAGGCTGCTCAGCAAGGAAGAAGCCACTGCTCCAAAACCACCATAAAACACCAGACTACAGTTTGCAAGTGCACATGGGGACAAAGATCTTACTTTTTGGAGAAATGTCCTCTGGTCTGATGAAACAGAAATTGAACTGTTTGGCCATAATGACCATCGTTATGTTTGGAGGAAAAAGGGTGAGGCTTGCCAGCCGAAGAACATCATCCCAACCGTGAAGCATGGGGGTGGCAGCATCATGTTGTGGGGGTGCTTTGCTGCAGGAGGGACTGGTGCACTTTACAAAATAGATGGCATCATGAGGAAGGAAAATTATGTGGATATATTGAAGCAACATCTCAAGACATCAGCCATGAAGTTAAAGCTCGGTCAAAAATGGGTCTTCCAAATGGACAATGAACCCAAGCATACCTCCAAAGTTGTGGCAAAATGGCTTAAGGGCAACAAAGTCAAGGTATTGGAGTGGTCATCACAAAGCCCTGACCTTAATCTGATAGAACATTTGTGGGCAGAACTGAAAAAGCGTGTGCGAGCAAGGAGGCCAACAAACCTGACTCAGTTACACCAGTTCTGTCTGGAGGAATGGGCCAACATTACAGCAACTTATTGTGAGAAGCTTGTGGAAGGATACCCAAAACATTTGACCCAAGTTAAACAATTTAAAGACAATGCTACCAAATACTAACAAAGTGTACAGGTGCATCTCAGTAAATTAGAATGTCGTGGAAAAGTTCATTTATTTCAGTAATTCAACTCAAATTGTGAAACTCGTGTATTAAATAAATTCAATGCACACAGACTGAAGTAGTTTAAGTCTTTGGTTCTTTTAATTGTGATGATTTTGGCTCACATTTAACAAAAACCCACCAATTCACTATCTCAACAAATTAGAATATGGTGACATGCCAATCAGCTAATCAACTCAAAACACCTGCAAAGGTTTCCTGAGCCTTCAAAATGGTCTCTCAGTTTGGTTCACTAGGCTACACAATCATGGGGAAGACTGCTGATCTGACAGTTGTCCAGAAGACAATCATTGACACCCTTCACAAGGAGGGTAAGCCACAAACATTCATTGCCAAAGAAGCTGGCTGTTCACAGAGTGCTGTATCCAAGCATGTTAACAGAAAGTTGAGTGGAAGGAAAAAGTGTGGAAGAAAAAGATGCACAACCAACCGAGAGAACCGCAGCCTTATGATTGTCCAGCAAAATCGATTCAAGAATTTGGGTGAACTTCACAAGGAATGGAATGAGGCTGGGGTCAAGGCATCAAGAGCCACCACACACAGACATGTCAAGGAATTTGGCTACAGTTGTCGTATTCCTCTTGTTAAGCCACTCCTGAACCACAGACAACATCAGAGGCGTCTTACCTGGGCTAAGGAGAAGAAGAACTGGACTGTTGCCCAGTGGTCCAAAGTCCTCTTTTCAGATGAGAGCAAGTTTTGTATTTCATTTGGAAACCAAGGTCCTAGAGTCTGGAGGAAGGGTGGAGAAGCTCATAGCCCAAGTTGCTTGAAGTCCAGTGTTAAGTTTCCACAATCTGTGATGATTTGGGGTGCAATGTTATCTGCTGGTGTTGGTCCATTGTGTTTTTTTGAAAACCAAAGTCACTGCACCCGTTTACCAAGAAATTTTGGAGCACTTCATGCTTCCTTCTGCTGACCAGCTTTTTAAAGATGCTGATTTCATTTTCCAGCAGGATTTGGCACCTGCCCACACTGCCAAAAGCACCAAAAGTTGGTTAAATGACCATGGTGTTGGTGTGCTTGACTGGCCAGCAAACTCACCAGACCTGAACCCCATAGAGAATCTATGGGGTATTGTCAAGAGGAAAACGAGAAACAAGACACCAAAAAATGCAGATGAGCTGAAGGCCACTGTCAAAGAAACCTGGGCTTCCATACCACCTCAGCAGTGCCACAAACTGATCACCTCCATGCCACGCCGAATTGAGGCAGTAATTAAAGCAAAAGGAGCCCCTACCAAGTATTGAGTACATATACAGTAAATGAACATACTTTCCAGAAGGCCAACAATTCACTAAAAATGTTTTTTTTATTGGTCTTATGATGTATTCTAATTTTTTGAGATAGTGAATTGGTGGGTTTTTGTTAAATGTGAGCCAAAATCATCACAATTAAAAGAACCAAAGACTTAAACTACTTCAGTCTGTGTGCATTTAATTTATTTAATACACGAGTTTCACAATTTGAGTTGAATTACTGAAATAAATGAACTTTTCCACGACATTCTAATTTATTGAGATGCACCTGTATGTAAACTTCTGACCCACTGGGAATGTGATGAAAGAAATAAAAGCTGAAATAAATCATTCTCTCTACTATTATTCTGACATTTCACATTCTTAAAATAAAGTAGTGATCCTAACTGATCTAAGACAGGGAATGTTTTCTATGATTAAATGTCAGGAATTGTGAAAAACTGAGTTTAAATGTATTTGGCTAAGGTGTATGTACATTTCTGACTTCAACTGTATACGCAGTACAACAGCACCTTTCCGTGTGAGATATTGCATAAATAAAATAATATAATAATTATCGATATTAATATTATAGTCAATATTATATTTTGTTATACAGTAGTAATATATTTCTGTTATTTTATTTCATGGGTCCATTTAAATTTAGCTTTTATTTAGGCAGAAAACTGAGTGAAGCCCTTTCACTTTCTGTGTGTGTTCGATTTGGTGGATTTTTTTTTTTTATTCAAATAAATAAAAAAAACCCCAGCTGATTACATTTAAACCATGATGTTATCATCTTTGTATATTGTTTGACATTCAACCATTATTTTCTATTACGCACAAACCAGATTAACAAATGACAATAAAATCCACAAGCCATTCACACTTAAATAACCGACTGCTCCGACATACAGCATCAAGCAAATTATAGAGAAAAACATTGTAAATGTGGAGTTTTGGAAAAACATAAGACATGAAACGGCAGTCGCGTGCATCCCGAGCCAATGTTTGACTGAACTCTGTGTGAACTCGGAGCATATTCATAAAGTACTGCAGTAAAATTATCCCTAATTTTATATGATTTTAAATGGGACACATTTGACCGGAATGTTGGATTTCCTGTTACAATGGTGAGTTGTGTTAAGCAGCCCACACGGATATCAACCACATAAAACCTTGTCCCAAAACTCAATTTCCCTGCAGAGTGAGGATGTTTCACAAAATTTTGAGGGCAAAGTCATTTGTGTGTCAAATCAAATTAAGTGCTTAACTTGTGTGACATTTCCTCTCTAATTTTTTGTCATTTTCATATGCCGTCTGCTTCCCAGCTGTCCAGGATGTTTTTTTTGATCTATGTTATTCCCTTCAAGTATCTTTCTTCTCAAAAGACCAATCAATTACAGTTTTGGGAACGTAAAATGCATGTTGTTTTATCCGTAAATCAAGACTTATCACATATCCACCACATCAGTTCCAGAATGGGCTTCAATTAGAGATGCATCAAACATCGATGCAATCATGAAAACCCTCTGCTTTTCGTAGAGTCTCAAGGTTTCCACTTGCGTCGTGAGGTTGGGTCACATCTCCACGGTGAACTTCCTGACTCTTCTATTCCCGTGAGAGAGGCAGTCTGGGTTCTGACCTAAGGAAAGCTTTGATAACCTCTCTCTACTGCGATCCCGGCAAACACAGGGTTGATGCACCAGTGTTCTTAAAGGGATATTTCACTCAAAATTACAATTCTGTCATCATTTTCTCAGCCTCATGTTGTTCCAAACCCGTATGACTTTCTTCCATCTGTAGTTCTGCTTTGGTGTGTCTGCTTCGCTCTACGAGTACACATGCACATTGCTAGTGTATTGAGAGAAAAAGCCTTCATTGCTGAAATAATTATACATTTCATAAATGAACAAAAGCAGTGTAACCTGAGGATTCAAAAGCATTTTTTTAATTATTGTAGCGGTAAAAATGAGTTCATCAATTAATTTAGGCGTTTACTGTATATCTGTTCCTGAGTCGCTTAAATAATGAAAAATCAATATTTATATTTTAAATGCTCAACACAAGCATATATACTGTAAATACAATAGGCCTACAACAAGCATATTGTTTCACTCACATACCAAATATATCTCAAGTGAAAGCCATAAAAGCACAGAGTTTATAAGTTGTAAAAAGTGTTAGACTTTAACAAAATTTCCCAAGGATTTGATTTTGAGGGGCATTTTTTATATATATGTGGGCATTTAGTTTTTCTAAACACATATAAAAATATACCGTCTCATCCTTTTATTCAAATACATAAATGTATTCCATTAATTAACATACGATCTCATTCAGAAAATTTAAATTCAGAATATACTTCTGTTTATATATATATATATATATATATATATATATATATATATATATATATATATATATATATATATATATATATATACCGATCAGCCACAACATTAAAAGCACCTGCCTAATATTGTGTAGGTCCCCCTAGTTCTGCCAAAACAGTGCCAACCCGCATCTCAGAATAGCATTCTGAGATTATATTCTTCTCACCACAGTTGTAAAGAGCGGTTATCTGAGTTACCGTAGACTTTGTCAGTTCAAACCAGTCTGGCCATTCTCTGTTGACCTCTCTCATCAACAAGGTGTTTCCATCCACAGAACTGCCGCTCACTGTATGTTTTTTGTTTTTGGCACCATTCGGAGTAAATTCTAGAGACTGTTGTGCGTGAAAATCCCAGAAATACTCAAACCAGCCCATCTGGCACCAACAATCATCCATGCGATTACCTAATCAGCCAATCGTGTGGCAGCAGTGCAGAGCATAAAAAAACCTGCAGATGCTCCCAATTCAAAACAAGCCCAAATACAATGTGATGGGTTGCATAGTAAAGGCAGACCGATATATATCGGTTTTACGATTAATCAGTGCCGATAGTTGCTTTTTGGACCTATCGTTATCGGCATAGATTTTTTATTTTCTTATTTTTTTATTTAGCATTGTAACACAGCCAAGTCTCCATCATTTTAAAATAAGATGTTTATTTAAAATAAGTTATGTTTCCTCTGTTATGCACCAAATCCTAATTTTTCTGAGATTTTTGGCTGCACAATAATCTGCTTTTGTGATTTTTTTCATTTTAGACTCTTGTAGCTTCAATGTCTGTGCCGTTCACAGTAAGGAAAGACAAATTATTGTTTTTTTATCATTATATAAATAGATTAGGCCGATTAAGACTATTGGCCGATTAATCGGTTATCAGCCTTTTCCACTGCCTTAGTTATCGCTATCGGCAAAATCCACCATCGGTCGACCTCTATTGCATAGATCTTAAAATCTTAAAAAGCTACCTCAGATATCTTTTTATCATCCTGGAGGAGGGTCTCTGGTTAAAAAAAAAAGGACCAATCACAGCTGTTGTTGTATGTGTAGATAGGCTGTATAGTTAACATTTTGGAGAGGTGTGCGTCAGGCTATGGTGTTGGCAACATGATGGTGAGTAAATGATTTTTGGATGAACTATACTTTTAAGCATCTGTCTTGGGGCCTGAGACAAACTTTGTACCAGCAGGCATCAATCCCTCTGCGACTAGCGCTGCCAGGCAATTGTGTGGCAGTCCCAGGCTCGAAGATCCAGGCTGCGGTTTGGATGAATGTCAGGTCTGGCCAACCGCGTCTAGAGATCTGTAGTCTCGATAGACTGGACAGTCTCTTGGACGCTGGCATCAAGCATCCCTATGGTCCAATACAACTGCCCTGTGTTAGTCACAAATAGACACATGTATACACTGGAAGTGTGTTATTTTAAGCATGCATGGTTTTGTATGAAATCAGGAATACTTTTCCCAGCATGGCTATATTTACGGCATGATGAATCGCCTGCCGTGCAAGTTCATGCAGAAAAGGTTACAGAGGGCATTTTTCTGATTTTGTAAGCACTTAATGAGGCAGCACAGCTCTTCAAATTAATTAACCCTTGTGCGGCCTTCGGGACATTTTTGTCTTTTTCATTTTTGTTAATGCCAACAGCATACATTTTGCCAAAGGTGTGTATTTTGGGGGGAATTTTGATATTTCAACCTCAGTTCCTATAATACATCTATAATACACTGTGTACACAAAATAGTTACACCCAGGACCTTCAGGACAAAAATGTCCCCATTGAAACCCATTAAAACTGCAATATTTGATCCCAGTGCCATTAAAGCATTAAATCATGAATTCTATGATATTATGCTTTCATTCTGGAGCCCTGGCTTCAAAATTTACATTTTTAATATTTTCCACCAGATGGCGCCATTTTTCTCATGTTTAGCCTATGGAGCAAATACATGCTTTTCCCCTATTTTCTGTTTGCTGTATTATAGAGCACTGCAGGACAACTGAATAAATTATGCAGATAAAATTGTGTGTGTGTGTGAAAAACAACAGTGGCATTTATAAAAAAAAAAACTAGCATTTAAAGGGTTAAAATCCTGAAAATGAATGAATATTTGGTAGTTTTGATCAGGACTGATGTTGGTTAAAAAATCTAAGTCAGTGAAAATGGAAAATAATATTCATATAAAAACATTTTATGGCAGCTTTTTGACGTGGACATTTTTATCCTCTAAGGTCCTGAGTTTTTCTTATAATTTTTTTTATCTGACACTGCACAAAAAATAATAATGCATCAAAATCAGTGTTGTTGCTAATCATTGACATATCTCAGACTGTAATAATCCATAAAAAAAATTAATCCCCTTAGCATCTAGTGTATTAGAACATTTGGAAAATACAGTGAAATTTAGTGATTCTTGATACCAATTTTGACACAACAGCAAAACAAATAGGCTATTGGAAACACTTATTTTATAAGTGAAATATTAATATAAATATTATCAAATTAAATTAAAACAATGACATGTTTTAAAGTGTTTCTTATTTAAAGGAATATCTCAGGTTCAATGCAAGTTAAGCTCAATTGACAGCATTTGTGGCATAATATTGATTACTAAAAAAAAAAAATGTACTTTAAAAAAACAAAAACAAAAAAAGCAAAAATGGAGGTTACAGTGAGGCACTTACAATGGAAGTCAATGGGGCCAATTCTTGGAGCATTTAAAATGTGAAGTTTATAATTTTATAAAAGCACTTACATTAATTCTTCTGTTAAAACTTGTTTATTATTTGAGCTGTAAAGTTGTTTAATAGTTGTATTTGAAAAGTGGATAGAACTTTATGCAGAAGAGGTTAGTAAGCAATTTTATCACACTAAAGCAGGGGTCGGCAAGCTTTTTGACATGGAGTGCCATTTTTTTTTATTTTTCTGGTCAGTGACTGTGCCGACGCATATGTATGTGATTTTAATCCGTGCAGCCTGACCGAAGCAAAGCGGGCGCGTTTACTCGTGCGATTAACCGAAAGTGAAGCGCTGCCGGCTCGTGGTGCATCAATGGCTTGCACGCGCTGCACGAGTCTGTTGGGTATACTGCAGTCTCGTCACTTTTTTATTTATTTATTTTTTTTATCCCCTTTTCTCCCAATTTGGAATGCCCAATTCCCACTACTTAGTAGGTCCTCGTGGTGGCGCGGTTACTCACCTCAGCTTCTGAGACCGTCAATCCGCGCATCTTATCACGTGACTCGTTGTGCATGACACCGCGGAGACTCACAGCATGTGGAGGCTCATGCTACTCTCCGCGATCCACGCACAACTTACCACACGCCCCACTGAGAGCGAGAACCACTAATCGCGACCACGAGGAGGTTACCCCATGTGACTCTACCCTCCCTAGCAACCGGGCCAATTTGGTTGCTTAGGAGACCTGGCTGGAGTCACTCAGCACGCCCTGGATTCGAACTCGCGACTCCAGGGGTGGTAGTCAGTGTCAGTACTCACTGAGATACCCATGTTCCCCAGTCTCATCACATTTTAACTTTTTGTTTAGCCTCCCATTCAGCTAATGAAAACATGCTGCGTGATCATGAGGAAGGATTACATCAAGATGTAGATTGGAATGCAGGTGTGGAATTTCATATAAATAAAATAGTCTACTCCTCTCTCGCCGTTACTGGCGTGGCAGTGATTATCCTCCACGTGGCAATGCTGGCACGCATGCCATAGGTTACCGACCCCTGCACTAAAGTCATACACACATTGTTTATGTCTTGTGGCAATACTTTTGAAACAGCATTTTAATGTATACAGATTGACCCCATTGACTTCCATTGTAAGTGTCTCACTGGAACACAGTTTTTTGATTTTTTTTAAAGAAAAGGAAGGACAAGTCAAACTTATTTTTTGTAGTTATCAACATTACACCACAAATGCTGTCGATTGAGCTTAACTTGTCTTGAACCTGGAATATTCCTTTACATAAACAGTCAGTGATCAAGTTTGCTTATTTATTTAGTTAAGAGCTGAGTCAGCCGTTATTACGTACAGGCCGAGAGTGCAACGCGGGCATGTCTGTGGCCGTTTAGGGTTGTGCATGAGTTAAGCTGTCTGTCTCCGGGTGTGAGCTCACTCTGTAGGCCATAATGTCTGCGAAACATTCATGCTAATGAGAGACTGGCACGCAGTAAAGACAGTCACAACACAAACACACAGCCAGATATTGTAGAAATGCCCACATGTCCAAAGTTGACCAGAAAGACTAGTTACTAAAGATACATTACATCAGACAAACACCATACACATCAATCCTCTGTGCCACTGGAGAGCATCCAACTACAAATATAGACTCACACCATGTTTCCCTGTATCCATCAAGGGCTTGTCCAAGCCAAAGAGGACCAAACCATTTCATAAACGTAACCAAAACAAGACCAAATCGCTACATTTATACAAAACAAGCGTCGCACTACATTTAGACATTTACGGTGTGGCTGTCTCGTTGTACCCGTCTCCAGCCTTCGCCTCGGCTAGCCAGGGTGGACACTGATGATGACCTGGTAAGCTTGTGTCAGCTGCACCCCAGAGTGGCACATTACCGACCCACGGACGCCAGAATATGGTGTTCTGAAAATACCCTTTAAAATGTGCCTGCGAAGGCGGACAACAAGGCTGTCCTTACGTTTTATTTGAAACTAGTTCTTCGAAAGTCTCTTTTTAAACTCTGCATTGATACCTAGAATACATCTCTTAATCTATGCAAGGCCGTGCTTCTATTTTGTGTTTGCAGTGTTATTTTTGAACGTTGGGACAGGGAGGTTTTGTGCCCTTTCAGTGAAGAGAATCCATGATTGGAACAAATGTCCCACAGATTAAAAACTTTGCAAAATCAACAGAGTTACCTCGCTGGACAGGAGTCCTATAATTTCACATGTCTATAAACAACAACGTCCACCCTGCTAACAAAATAAGTTTAAACCTCCTGTGACTCGAGAGCGACTGCTGTGTGCAATTTTTATGTCCCTTTTTGATTTTGTAACTAGTAGCACCTAATAAACATGCAAACAAATAAATAATTGAAGAGTAAATAGTGTTGCTGAAAATCGGTGTCCTCATATGTGGACAGCGGGACTAAGTTGTGAAATTTTAAATAATACCAAGCTATAGAAAGTCAGATTTTTTTAAAATGAAATTATGTTTCTAGGAGTGTTGGTTATTCATGTTTTTGAGACGTTACAGACATAACAGCTGATTTTCTGTAAAGCTGCTTTGGAACAGTGTGTATTGGGAAAAGCACAAATAAAAAACTATACAAATAAAAATGATTTGACTTGATTTGACTTTTATGTTACAATGTTTTTTCTACTTTGGCAACAAAATATCAAGGTTCTCTCTTTGCAGCTGTCAAACAAACAAGTGATAGCCAGTGCTGAAACATTTTACAATCAGAAATTAGCATAATTAATTCTGATTCAAAGTAATGTCCAGAATCATCCAATCACTGTCAATCATGTTAAAATAAAATGATACATTATAAATTCTGAATCTATGTACTGATTATCATTGTCACATGTCTGTCAAACATGTTGAGTGATCCAAACATCATCTGCAGCCTGAAACTGAACTTTTGATCAGATTTTAGGAGTGAATGCACTTAGCTGCATAGAAAGCTACAGGATGCTCCCTTGCTCCCTATTTAGTGAATGACTTAACCTCCAGTGTGCTGTCTGTCTGCACTGGTCTCAGAACAGTTTGAAATGCACCTTATTTTCATCCTAACTCCACATAAATCCTCTAAAAGCAACATTTTCCAGCTTTTGGATGCATCCATAGTGGTGGTGGCGTAGTGGGCTAAAGCACATAACTGGTCATCAGAAGGTTGCTGGTTCAATCCCCACAGCCACCACCATTGTGTCCTTGAGTAAGGCACTTAACTCCAGGTTGCTCCAGGGGGATTGTCCCTGTAATAAGTGCACTGTAAGTCGCTTTGGATAAAAGCGTCTGCCAAATGCATAAATGTAAATGTAAAATTAAGGTTTATTGTCCCCGCAGGAGGTCATCGGGTTTGACAGTGTGCCGTTACATGATAAATCGATGGAATTTTTTAAAGTGGCATATGACAGCCCAGAGTGTCCTGAACTGAGATCAGTCGGTTCAAATGAAATGAAATCATGCACAGAATATAGCGAAGCCAAAACACAATGTACACGCATGAGGACTAGCAGCGCAAAATAATGTTGTTTTCAAACAAGGCCAAAGTATACTTCGGTGATGCAAATATCGTCATCGCCACAGTTCGTGTTGACTGTTTGTTCATTCGTTCGTTCATTCGTTCATACATTCGCCAACCATTGACTTTTCTAAAGAGTATCATAAAGCAGTCGTAGTGTGCATCCGTAGAGGCTTGCATTCAAAAGAGTATACTTTAAAAAGGCCAGAGCACTCGATCGCTGGATGGAAGACGTAATGGCACGCAGAAAGAAAAAAAAAATATATATATATATATATATATATATATATATATATATATATATATATATTTAAATATTGAATCATAGTGAACTTCATTTGGCTTTTTTTTTTACACTGATCAACAGAAAAAGACTCTCATATCAAAGTCAAAACACATTTCTACCAATTAGTCTAAATTAATAACATATTAAATACAAAACGATTGATAGCATAAGTATTCACCCCCTTTTATGCAACTCATCTAAATCATCGCTGTGCAACCAAATGGTATTAAAATTCACTCAGTTAATTAAATGGAGATCACATGTGCACAGTCAAGGTGTTTCAAGTGACTTTAGTATAAATACACCTGTCTCTGGATCAGTATCTTGGCAAAAACAACACCATGAAGACAAAAGAACACCAAGCAAATCAGTCAAAAGGTTATTGATAAACATAAATCAGGGGATGGATACAAGAACATTTCCAAGTCCCTGAATACCCCATGGAGTACTGTGAATTCAATAATTAAGAAATTGAAAAAGTATGGCACAGCAGTAAATCTGCTTCCTCAAAAACTGAGTGACCGTGCAAGAACTAGTGAGGGAGGCCACCAAGAGTCCTATGACTCCTCTGAAGGACTTACAAGCTTCATTGGCTGAGATGGGAGTGACTGTGAATGCAACAACTGTTGTCCGGGTTCTTCATCAGTCACAGCTTTATGAGAGAGTGACAAAGCGGAAACCACTATTGAAAAAACCCAAATGACATCTCGGCTAGAGTTTTCCTGAAGGCACGTGGGAGACTCTGATGTCAGCTGGAAGAAGATTCAATGGTCTGGTGAGGCCAAAATGGAGCTTTTTGGCCATCAAACCAGACGCTATGTTTGGCACGAACCAAACACCACACATAATGAAAAATACACCATCCCCACCGTGAAGCATGGTGGTGGTAGCATCATGCTGTGGGGACGCTTCTCTGCATCAGGCTCTGGAAGACGTGTAAAGGTAGAGGGTAAAATGAATGCTGCAAAATACAGGGAAATACTGGAGGAAAACCTGATGCAGTTTGCAAGAGAACTGAGACTTGGGAGAAGATTTGTTTTCCAGCAAGGCAATGATCCCAAGCATACAGCAAAAGCTACACAAGAACGGTTTCAAAACAACAAAGTTAATGTCCTGGAGTGGCCGAGTCAGAGTCCAGACCTCAGCCTAATTGAGAATCTGTGGATGGACTTGAAAAAGGCTGTGCACTCACGATCCCCACACAAATTTGCAGAAAAATTGCAGTGTAGTGTACCTATCCACGTAAGCTCTAATTGCTGCCAAAGGTGCATCTACTAAATACTGACTTGAAGGGGGTGAATACTTATGCAACCAAATATGTTGATGATTGATCAGGGTCAAAAAAGCCAAATGAAGTTCACTATGATTCAATAAATATTTTTTTTAAAAAATCTAAAAACATCCAAAGGGGGTGAATAATATTTATAGGCACTATAAGCATACCCTGGCCTTAACACTCTGCTCACATGAAAGACACCCCATATCATGTGGCTTACACGATTAGAGGTTTGCTATTACTGTATCTTTCGAAGTGATCAGACTTTTTTTTTTGCCTGATGGATGATAAATCAGCTGATAAAATCCCATAGACTTGTATTGTAGGACCCAAGCCATATCTAGAGATCAGAATATCATAGAGACTCGGGGGTGAACTCTTGATTTTTCAGCTATGTATTCACACAATAATGCACAAAATCAAGTATGTTTCAGCCGTTACACCTTACAACAACTTGGGACGCCCTAGCGTAAACATTAAAAAGAGCATTGTGGTGAGTTTTGCACCTGCAACTAACATTTTTTTCAGAAAATACATATAAAGTTTTCTCTTTGCACTTTAAACAGAGTAAAGAATTCTAACATAGAAGAAATTACACTTTCCTCCTTTAATTCTAAGTATTACTTTTACCAAACATGACTGTGCTCTTTCAGCACGTTCAGAAGCGTTGTGCAAAAGCTTCTGTTGTGAATAGTGATGCAAGGCGCTGCCATACGGGCACAACGGGTGACTCAATACCACCCGGCACAGAAAGGTGCCGTTTCCCCAATCTCACTTCTTCATACACGTCCGGCTTTAATGTTACAATCTGCCACTTTCCCAGGCTGTGCTTCCCATGTACTCAGCTTTGCCCCGATGCCCGCCAGAAACTCTCATGAAGCCAATACAAAATAAGACAATAATGAAGCCAATGCAGAATGGTTTCAGATTAAAATTATGTTCAGTAATCACAGACTTGTGGCCACGGTGCATGTTTGTGTCATTACATGCAAGGCAACACTGTACTGATATTTCTTAAACATTCTGGGTAGGCTTTGTTCTAAACCCCTAAACCTAAGGCCACATCCTCACTAATCAGTTTTCGTTCAAAATAGAAATGCTTCATTTTCAGTGGAGGAAAGTGACATTTTAGTTTGGATGAGAGACCTAAATATAGTGAAAGTGTGGGTGTGGCCTAAGCATTAAACTTGTGTAATTAATGTACAGTTTTGTAGATAATTTCAGCCATATGCAAGCTTTTTTTATTTTTTTATTTTACACATAGAACCAAAGCCTGAAACTTAAACACTGCAGGTTTGCAGGTTTGATTAAATGACACATTGCCTGGTATCATACAGGTGTTCTCTGTGTTTGACAGGTGCGATACCTGAAGATCATTGAGAAGAGCGGATATCAGGCCCTACCGTGGGTTCGATACATTACCCAGAACGGAGGTACGAAATTCTCTCATCCTCTTTTCTCATCCTTCTCTTCTCTTTCTCTATTTTTGTCATTGTTTTTCACAGCATTGCAGGTATTTGGCAACAATTAAGCAATGTAGTAAAGTATGATGGGAGATTAGTGTCGAGTGCGAGGTGAAATATTTTCTTTGAAAAGAGGATGTTCTGGACAGACGCGTGCAGAGATGGTGAAACTTATCTAAAATTAGAAATGCTGGTACAATGTGCAGTGTGTTGTTTTTGCTGGAGACATTATTTCTTGATGCGTTTTTAATTTTGGCACTGTGTGTGCGGTGAAGGGCTTGTTACTACCAAAACTGCCTCCATTTGTTTCTGATGTAATTAATTAATCAGAATGTAGATTAAAAAAAATATATATATATATATAATCATCAGCAATTTCATAATCGTGACAGCCCTATATATATATATATATATATATATATATATATATATATATATATATATATATATATATATATATATATATAGGGCTGTCACGATTATGAAATTTGGCTGATGATTAATGGTCAAACAAGTAATTGCGATTATGCCGATTTCACGATTAATTATCATCTAAAATAATTGTCATTTCTTAAGGTGCATGTGTGCTTCATACTCCTTAAAAAGTCATTTTTACATATTTAACTTCAAATATATAAATCAAATATTAAAATAGGGATATATGATGGGGCCTGGGTAGCTCAGTGGTAAAATACGCTGGCTACCACCCCTGGAGTTTGCTAGTTCGCTAGTTCGAATCCCAGGGCGTGCTGAGTGACTCCAGCCAGGTCTCCTAAGCAACCAAATTGGCCCGGTTGCTAGGGAGGGTAGAGTCACATGGGGTAACCTCCTCGGGATCGCGATAATGTGGTTTGTTCTCAGTGGGGCGTGTGGTGAGTTGAGCGTGGTTGCTGCGCTTAGGTTTAGCCTTCCACAAACGTCTCACAATAAGTTTGGAATTTGTGTAACTGAGTCATGTTTGTAGGCCTCCTATGTGCGAGCTTCAACTTCATGGCTGATGTCTTGAGATGTTGCTTCAATATATCCACATAATTTTCCTTCCTCATGATGCCATCTATTTTGTGATGTGCACCAGTTCCTCCTGCAGCAGAGCACCCCCACATGATGCTGCCACCCCCATGCTTCACAGTCGGGATGGTGTTCTTCGGCTTGCAAGCCTCACCCTTTTTCCTCCAAACATAACGATGGTCATTATGGCCAAACAGTTCAATTTTATTTCATTAGACCAGAGGACATTTCTCCAAAAAGTAAGATCTTTGTCCCCATGTGCACTTGCAAACTGTAGTCAGTTCAAGGAAGAAGCAGTGGCTTCTTCCTTGCTGAGCAGCCTTTCAGGTTATGTCGTTATAGGACTCGTTTTACTGTGGATATAGATACTTGTCTACCTGTTTCCTCCAGCATCTTCACAAGGTCCTTTGCTGTTGTTCTGGGATTGATTTGCACTTTTCGCACCAAACTACGTTCATCTCTAGGAGACAGAATGCGTCTCCTTCCTGAGCGGTATGATGACTGCGTGGTCCCGTGGTGTTTATGCTTGTGTACTATTGTTTGTACAGATGAACATGGTACCTTCAGGTGTTTGGAAATTGCTCCCAAGGATGAACCAGACTTGTGGAGGTCCAACATTTTTTTTTCTTGGCTGATTTCTTTTGTTTTCCCCATAATTTCAAGCAAAGAGGCACTGAGTTTGAAGGTAGGCCTTAAAATACATCCACAGGAACACTAAAGGCTTGATATCATTTTCTGGAATTTTCCAAGCTGCTTAAAGGCACAGTTAACTTAGTGTATGTAAACTTGTGACCCACTGGAATTGTGATAGAGTCAATGAAAAGTGAAACAATCTGTCTTTAAACAAATTGTTGGAAAAAATGACTCGTGTCATGCACAAAGTAGATGTCCTAAACGACTTGCCAAAACTATAGTTTGCAAATATTAAATCTGTGGAGTGGTTGACTTCAGCCTAAGTGTATGTGAACTTCTGACTTCAGCTGTACTGAATTTGACTGTGCGCTCATATTCAGACGGTTGCCGCATGCGTGCTACGAATTCTATGAGATACTGGATTACTTCTCTTCAGGAGTTTAGAACCCATAATGATGTCTTTATTTTCCTTCTGACTCTCACGTTATACAAATGCAGGTATCTCCTGACCTCCTCACACACGCACGTGCACATCCACTGTTGACATTTTTTTTCTACATCTCCTGTTGTTAAGCGACTATTACATCTTCTAGCGCGTCTTCATGAGAGCAATGGCTCAACTGCGATTAACCTTGTGGACCCACTAATTAATGCAAATAATTCCAGGTGCATGTGCTACAAATGGAAAGACATTTTTGACTTTAGGCTTTAGAAAAAAATGTCAAAATGACTTTGAACTCAGAAATGCAAATGTTCCTCATAGTTGTAAAAGTTGTAAAAAAAAGTAATTTTTATTTATTTATTTTTACCCCCCAAAAATTGCACTTTTAATTATTATTATTATTGTATGATTTGATAGATTCTAGATAAAAAAATAAATAAAAAATGAGCGTCACGTCATTGACGCCATGGGATGGTTTACAGGTGTTTCATGTCATAGATGATACTATATTGCGTAATTTAGTTCAACTGGAACGCTGTATTGACCAATCAGCATCCAGGACTTTATAATCGGAATATTTATGTTCATTTTCTGAGTGAAAGTTCAGGTTCAGTCTTCTTTTATTGACTTAAGTTTTGATTAGTGTCTATTGATGGGTGGAGAGTGAAAGTTCAGCTGTCACAATGAACTTTTCCCCCTTAGTTTCATATTTCCCTGTTTCCTGTCATTCTGTGCATTTAATTAAGCTGGTCTCATTTCCTTCTTTCTTTGCAGACTATCAGCTGCGGACGCAGTGAACAAGCGGCATTAGTCCAGTGAAGGGTGTGTGTGGATCTCTCTCTCTCTGCTGTGCATAGGTTAGACACACATCTGCACTACTGAGAAGAATTTAGTGATTTGTGTCATTTAAAATAAATCTCAGAACATGAGGAAATCAAATTGAATCTTCCCTACAGAGTTACTTAGATTTTGACAAATTATACTGTATTGCTAATCAAAGACCAATACATTGCAAAATAGCTGGTGAATCTCACAAAAACACTTCATGCCACATTTTACTTTCGAGTTTTTGTAGTTTGCATTATTCTAAATGGTGATTCTCATTACTCTAAAGTTACAGTATCAAAGTAGATAAGAACTAATACGGTAAACTATATATATATATATATATTTTAATTTACATTACAAGGCAGTACATCAAACACTAATTGAAATGACAGTATTCCATTAATGAAAATTATTTTATCTCATTACAGTCATTTTTAGCCATTTGGAAATCTTAATTGTCCTCAAAGGGCTTTTAGGCTTATTTTTCTTAAAAAAAAATAAATAAAAAAAATTACAAATGTAAATCTTTCTTTTGCGGTCAAATATGACCCAGATGTGTTCTTGACAAGTTTTCAAAGATCCACCAGTTCGCAGAATCGCTTGTTTTGAAATCAATTTGTGGCTATTTAATTTGCTTTAATTGAAATACTGCAGACGGGTGCATTCAGTTCCGGCCTGATGTGATACACAGCGTTGTGTTGAAATGGACCATCAGTGTCTCTATATGTTTGTTTGACGATAAACAGCAATCATGTTCCTTTACGTTTAATAAAAACAATGCCGTTCTCCCTTGGCGTCAGCGGAAAAACAACAAAACTCATATCCATCGGTATCAACGCATAGCCGCACATGCGTACACATTCGATCTTAATAGCGGGAGCTTTCATACATTTCAAAAGAGAATGTTTTCATTCTGTAAACCGTTCTGGGGAGACATTCGGTTTGCGTTCATCAGTTTCTTGTAATATTGACGTTCAGTCATGCATTCAGCAAGTCATAAAGAGAAGTGTTCATTTTATGTTAAGTCCAAAAAAGGTCAAATTAGTAGAATTAAACCTTTTGATAGTTCAATAGTCAATGCAAAATAAAAATGTTACATTAGACAATTTTGTAGCACTTGATACCTGACATGCTTCTAATGTCAAATTCATTTCACTCAGTATTTCTCAGTTGTTTTTTTTACAGTCAGTGTTTTTGATGTTGTTCCTGCACATGGATTCATTGTGTTACTAATATTTTATTTTGTTTATTTTTGGTTTAATTTAAATTTTTAATTCAGTATTATTGGTTACAGGAGTACCTCATATAAGTTTGCTGAAATGCAGAATTACATTGTATTTACATGATCCCTTCACAAACTATTAAACAATGGTGCCATTTAAAAAATAGAAAACAATTAAATGAAAATACTGTTTTATATATATATATTGTTTGTTAATTTTTCATTTGCCTTGAGAGTATGAAGGTTACCATATTTACCATGGTGCTGCATGCCGTGGAGTTGAAATGTGACATAAATGCATTCCCTCAATGTTCCTGTATCTCTTAAACTCAAACATCACGTGTCTGTACCTTTCTGTACATGTCAAGCATCATAAAGTATCTGTTTAAGAAATCCTAGGCCTGACCTGTCTCATACTTGCTGCTGTTATTTTTATTAATTATACATTTTTACTTTATTGTTGTGCAGTACAGTACATTTTTTTCTGATCGACCGATATGGGTTTTTCAATAGACGATGTATAGATGCCAATACCAATATGTAAAGAGAATGCCAGTATAATGCCAATGTATAATTTAAATGTTCAAAAATAGCTTTAAAAAATGAAAGGTGCTATATGTAATATTTTTACTGTACTAAATCATAAAATGACCATAATATGTCATTAGAGATTTAGGAAACATGCTAAGTTGAAACACTGGCTTCTCCGTTAACAATGCTACAGCCAGTATATTCTACTTTGAAGTTTCCATTCTGGGCCGGAATTTCTGTTTATGTTTTGGCCTGTGTGATCCCGCCCACTGCCCACTCACCAATAGTATTTCGACACCACCGGGTTGCCAGATTTGAACAAGTTTGCAGCCACGGAAGCCGGCAAACGAACTGGATCAAAGATATCAGATTCCACCCATCCTAAAAAGCCTCGACATCCGTCTAAAAACCACCATGACTAGAGGCGTAGTGAAACAAGGATAAATACTGGAGATGCCTTTGGAAGATGGAGACAGCTTAAAGCCCAGAAATCCTTTAAAACGGACGCCGAGTTGGCTAATATGCGTGTCAACATTCTGGCAACCCGCATGAACTTCGAGTCTGAGGACGGGGCAGACAACTCTCCAATATTTTGAATTTAGACTACAGTACCCATTTCAAACGCTTGTTGTCAATCTTACATATAGCACCTTTAAATAAAACATTTATCCCAAAATCAGCCGATATATCGGTCATTTTTTTTATTTATTTTTTTTATACAATTTATATCTTAGACTTAAGATATTATATATATCTTAGTCTTAGACTTGCTGCTGTTTTAAATTCATAATACCTTTTTACTCTATTTATGTGCAGTACAGTAAAAAAATTCTGGTCGACCGATATGGGTTTTTCAGTGGACGGTGCCAATACCGATATCTAGAGAAAATTAAACAGTATAATGCCAATGTATAATTTAGATGTTCATAAAATAGCTGAAATCAAAACTTTTTACAAATTTTTTTTTCTTCTAAAAATGTATTAAATAAAAAATATATTGCCGATATATCGATCAATTACTATTTTTTATGCAGTTTATATTGCTTAATATAAACCCAAATTAATACAGCATTAGCAATACTACTGCTCCTTCAAAATTAAAAATGCCACTCTTGATCACACCTGCTGTAATAATACAACAAATACCTCCAAACAACAATAGCAGATATTTGTTGCGTGTCCACCTACATGGGTGGCGTGTCAACATGTATAGACTCCTACAAGCCACACAAGACAAGTTCAACCGTCAGTCAAAGGCATATTAAAATCTTAATAATAAAGTTATCCTGAACCATCAGGACGGGTTGATCTTAACAAACAGGACATGCTTTATTTATAGGCTGCAGGAAAATTAGACACCAGTCTGTGTTCATTGGCATGCCATTGTCCTAGCATTTTCATTGAATAGAACAGGATATACATCACTCATGCATAATCAACTTGCCTTTTTATTTATTTATTTTTTTGTAAATGTAATTTATTTTACAGCAAGTCTGTTTTCCTCTTAATAGGTTTCCAATTACACAAAATGCATCCACAGCAGAAAAAAGAATTTGAAAGACCATAAAAGGCAGATAATCAAATGTATTATGGTTGGAATTTTCATCATTACTCCCACGTTTTTGATGCACATTTTTCCTGGCATTGATGAACAGGGCTTAGTTTTATTGTTTTGAACTGTTGGAACTGTTCCCTGTTGTGGAGGCGGAAGTCAGTGTCCCGTCACGGAATCGAGAGATTCGGTTGGTGTGGAAAAGTGGCGGGAAACAAAATTTGCGTTTATAAAAATAAATATAAAAAGGTGAAAATTTAAACTCGATTATGTTCGTAGGGTGTCCAATCACCCAAATATTCTGTTTTCATTTTTTTATTTATTTTTTACATAAAATGTTTAAAGTTAAAAAAGCTTACATTTTGAACAATTGCACCTATGTTACAGTGCTGTGAAAAAGTATTTGCCCCCATCCTGATTTCTTAGTTCATTAGTTGTTGTTGTTTTCTGTGTGGACCGGCGGCGTGCTAAATTAATTACAATGAAGTACAAATATTCCATATAGTATTTCAATAATTATGGGGCCATAAAAGCTTCATGCTTGGTTGTAGAAAGTAGCAAAATGCTGTTTAAAATAGTTTTAGATGACGTATACTATGTCACATCACAGGACGTGTAACCTACACTCCTAGTTATACAGAATGCAGCAGCAAAATTGTGTGAAAGTTCGTATAAGACAATCAAAAATGGTTTCTTTTTCATCATTATGCCCACGCTTTTGACGTAAAAAATAGTTTTATTGTTCTATAGAAACTTTCCCTGATGTGGAGGTGGAAATCAGTGTCCGGATGAGCCACGAAATGTAGAATCGCTTTAAGTTTACAGCCTTATTGTAAAATGTCAATCTAACATTAGTTAATGTAGTAGTTAACATTCAATACATCATTTATTAATTTTGGTTAATGTTCATTTCAAGTTATATGTGTTAACATTAGTTAATATATTATGAACTAACCATGAACAATAATAAACAGTATATAAATTACACTTAACGGTAACACTTTATTTTATGGATCAGAAGTTAGACTGTAATTAATGAATAATAACTAGTAATGGACTTGTTTGGCATTATAAGTCATTTATGAGGCCTTTATTGTCTGATTTCTTATTCAGGCCTTATAGCCAATTTACATTTGTTTAGGTTCTCAGTGCACTGTGTGAATGTGCATCTTATAGGTGTAACATAAATATAAAATGTGTATTTCAACATAGACATTCAATTAAGCTGTTGTACAAAAGTGGAGACAGTGTTGAGTCTTCATAAATGAAGCAGTAAAGCAACAAATTATTTATAACGCAACCTGTTAGAATGAATCATTTGTTTCTATTACTAATCCATATATAAAGACAAAACATCTACAATAACTACTGTCTTCGCTTTTCAGTTCTCGAATGCTTTTGTTGAAACATGCACACCATGTTTATTTTACACCTATAAACTACACAATCACACAGTGTACTGAGAACATAAAGGATGTCATTTGCACAATACTAGCTATTGGTAGTGTGTTTACCTAATCGTTTTATTGTTTGGAAGATAATTGTAAAGGGGCTATAAGGCAAGAATACAAATTCAGCCATTAAAGAGCTTATAAATGCCTTATAGTGCCAAACAAGTCCATAACTAGTCACTTACAAATGCAATTATTAATCAGTAATTACAGTCTAATTTCTGATCCCTAAAGTACAATGTTACCACATTTTCTGGGATTAATAAGTGCGGTAAAAAAAAGCATTGCTCATTGTTAATGATACCTAATGCATTATCTAATGTCTACGAATGGAACCTTATTGTAAAGTGTTACCAAACACTTGGTAATCACCCAAAAAAGTTGACACTCCCCCCCCCCCCCCCCCCATATATACACAGTATGATATAGATAGTTCTATCAGGAGGGCTTGCAGACTTGAGTGAAATTTAAGATGACATTTATTTGATCAATATAAAACAGAAATGTAATGTCTCTCTTTGGCGTAAGCCCCGTCTGGCGGTCCGAAGAAGTTGTACTCGGAACCGTCATATCCTGCCGGAGATAGGAGGCAGGGACGAGGAGCCTACCCCCATGCAGGACGGGACTCAACTGGTGGTGGTGGGGTGGTGGAGGTTGCTGTGTTAGCACACTGAAACAGCAATGTGATTGTGAGCAGACTTATAAAGCAATGGCTTACATGTGATTGGCTAGGAGTTACCTAGCTAATGGTACGATGATGTACAGCTGCTAGTCTCCCCACCCGAACTATATGTTATTATTATTATTCAGCATGTTTGAAGCGACTATCCTGAACTGCTAATAGTGGAATTTGTTTACCATAAGGGGGCAAAGAAATACATTTTGGCTAATTTTAATATTGCCATCATTTACTGTACAAATGAAAACATACTAGAGAACAATGTGTGGCGGCTCAACTAGTTTGTATGGGAATAGAAAAGATGAAGGTTTTGTTCTGCATTCTACAGGTAAGAACGTACGCACAGGTACTCCACACTTTAAGAACTTGCATTCATACCATGCACATAACTCACAGCAGGTTCTTACGATTTACACACACACAAACGCACATAGAAACCACAAGAATGCAGTACCGACTGGATAAACCACAAGTTAAACCCTCAGTGTGGATTGGATCACTGACCGGAACTTTTCTTGGCCCCTGTTCCTTTGTGATGCTTGGCACACTGCAGGATTTGGCACAGAAATGAGACGGAGAGGTCACAGTTTATTTCCAGGTTTAAAAGTCTAATCAAATTCACATTGTTATGGCACTTGGTTTCCAAAACAGGTGTGTTAAGTTTAAAACCCAATGCAGTTTTGCACAATTTTGTGTTAAATTTAATTTCCGCCGTGCATGAAATGAAAATAGGGCAGAGTATGTGACTGTCAGCGAGTTTAAATATGTGGCACACTGCAGACAAACCCACGGGTAATAAACCGCACTGTGAGTGAGTTTTACTGACTGTAATTTCAGACTGTTATGAAACTGGAACAGATTACCGGCATGTCACCAGGTCACACAAAGGCACGTCACACGGAACCCCTGTGTTTTGTTTCAACACGGAGCCCTGCTGTCTAGCAACACGGGTCCAGCGAGGGAAGCCCTGGTTATGTGATAACCCGAGGAAGAACTGTAATCACCGATATGACGTCAAACGGTAGTTATCCTCTCGCTGAGGCACGCCAGGGCCCCATGATAACACCTGAGGAATTCTTGTACCTGTCGTTAAGATAAGCATGCATGAGTCATGAGTGACTCCAGAACAAAGCCATGCTGAAAAGTTATGTAAAAGTGTGTGAAACTTCACGAACAGTCAGACAGGTGCACTAAACCCTCTAATTTACAATGACGTGCAGAGATTTCTGTGCGGCCTCGGGGACATAAAGAAAACTCACTGAAATGTGCTTTAATTAGTGGCTTGAAACTAAAGAGCTGTAAATTACCATGTTGCATGTGGAGAAAGCTTTCAATGTGCTGGAGGTGACACATTGCGTCAAATTTTCACCACAGGTAAAGAGAAGTTAGAAATGTTGTTTTCCTAACGCCTACCGATTTACATGTACGATATTAAACCGAATTAATAAGCTAACAACATAAGTGAAATGTGTTATTATTATTATTATTATTATTATTTGGAGAAATTGTATAAATGCAAAACTTAAACAGTGCACTTTGCTTCTTTTTTTTTTTTTTGCTGTGGTAATCAGGTTACTCTCGATTTTGCTGTCGGCTCATTTAATCAACAAACGTTAGCGTCAAAACGTACCCAGATAGCACAGGTAGCCTATACACTGATCAGCCACAACATTAAAACCACCTGCCTAATATTGTGTAGGTCCCCCTTGTGCTGCCAAAACAGCACCAACCCGCATATCAGAATAGCATTCAGAGATTATATTCTTCTCACCACAATTGTACAGAGTGGTTATCTGAGTTACCGTAGACTTTGTCAGTTCGAACCAGTCTGGCCATTCTCTGTTGACCTCTCTCATCAACAAGGTGTTTCTATGCACAGAACTGCCGCTCACTAGATGATTTTTGTTTTTGGCACCATTCAGAGTAAATTCTAGAGACTGTTGTGCGTGAAAATCCCAGAAATACTCAAACCAGCCCATCTGGCACCAACAATCATCCATGCGATTATCTAATCAGCCAATCGAGTTGCAGCAGTGCAGTGCATAACATCATGCAGATACGGGTCAGGAGCTTCAGTTAATGTTCACATCAACCATCAGAATGGGGAAAAAATGTGATCTCAGTGATTTGGACCGTGACATGATTGTTGGTGCCAGACGGGCTGGTTTGAGTATTTTTAGGATTTTCACACACAATAGTTTCTAGAATTTACTCCGAATGGTGCCAAAAACAAAAAACAGGACAGAAACACCTTGTTGATGAGAGAGGTCAACAGAGAATGGCCAGACTGGTTCGAGCCAGTGTTATTATAGTTTTGGATTTTAATTGAGTTTTTATTTCTATTTTATATTCAATTTGTCATTCCAAATTTGTTAGTTAGTTTTAGTTTAGTTTTCGTTTTCTCAGCATTTTCTCAGTTTCAGTTTAGTTTTAGTTTTAGTATTTTTTATGGCTGCCAAAGCTGAATGTTTGCTGGTATCATTTAAAAAGTCTAACATTATTACGTTGCTCTGGGCATTCTTGTGTTACGTCTATCTCGTGGTATTTTCATGTTTAATTTGGATTGTAAATGTTGCAAATTGTATAATACAGGGTGAATATGGGTAAAGTGACAAAGGACATTTAAACTTGATCCACGTTGTATCCATATGAATTTCCTTAAATCATTATAAATCATTACTAAATTAATCTTTGGGAAGTAAACAATTAAAGGGATAGTTCACCCAAAATTTTTTAATTCTCTCGTTATTTACTCACCCTCATGCCGTCCCAGATGTGTATGACTTTTAACTTTGAGTCTTTAAGTTTTTGAGGTTTTAAATTGATGATTTTACTTTGGGATGTGTGGCAGAGCTCATTTCATGACCACTGGTGGGAAAAGCAATGCTTATTTTGAGGTGTAATGCTTGTAAATGTTACATTTATGATTTATGATGTAAAAGTGTATAAGAAAATCTAAAAATTAATTCAAAATACTTAGTAAATATTTTCTAAAGAATAAGTTTTCCTCTGTCCCACTTTACTGCTTATAAAATCTGGGATTTGGTAAAAAAAAAAAAGAGGGTCTTCAAATGTTCCACTTCCCAGTATTAAGCATTTCTGCTTTTGACTACAGTAGAAGATATCCTAAGATTTCTTCAAAGGTATAATGTTAGGTTATGCGTGTTTGGATCATAATTAAAAGTGTCAAGAAATTTCCAAAAGTGTCCCACTTTGCCCATATTTGCCCTAGTATATCAAAAACTAAAATTAATTTCAGACCATTTTTATTTTAATTAACGAAAATGTTTATTTTGATTTTTTTTTTTTTTTTTTAAGTATTAGTTTCAGTTTTCGTTAACTATAACACTGTTTCGAGCTGACAGAAAGGCTACGGTAACTCAGATAACCCCTCTGTACAATTATAGTGAGCAGAATGGCATCTCAAAATGCACAACATGTCGAACCTTGAGGCGGATGGGCTACAACAGCAGAGGACCACGTTGGGCTCCACTTCTGTCAGCCAAGAACAGAAAACTGAGGATGCAGTTTATGTTAGATTTTGGTTGAATTTTTGAAACAATTTAGTATGAGATATACACAAAAACAGAAGAAATCAGGATGGGGGCAAATACTTTTTCACAGCACTGGGTATGTGTGTGTATATATATATATATATATATACACACACACACACTGTATATGTTCATATATAAAATGGCAATGTCAGTTTCTGTTTTAATTTGCTGTAACAGAGATGTTGCAGGTACATGGAGATGCCTTAGTGTTATCTTTCTGAAGTTTCTGTACACACACAGTTACTCTCATGTGAGCCGTGTACCAACATGTTTCATTAGTGCGTGAGTGTGTGTATGTTATGGAAAAACATGCAGCTCTGTAATGGTTGTTATGTAATGAACTTAGTCATGCTGTCAAACTCTGGTGATGTGTATCAATGGCAACCAGAAATATCTTAAATAAATCTCACACTTTATCTACGATCTGTGTGACGTTTGATCTGACCTACAATACCAGCGCTGGGAGACCCACTGAGGGACAATAACTGATGGGAGATTTCAGCTTAACAGCGGTTTCTCACCAGTATACATGTCCTGTAACAATAGACTGATATACGGCAGCAGACGGGATTGAGCGACTGATGTATCTCATATAAAGAGCAGACACAATACCTGTAACCTCAGGACAGGTTTACCTTTCTATGGGTACACCACTTCCGATCTGAGAGCCTATAGAATCACACTGCTCAAATTACAGTGTGGGTAAAATCAACAAAACGCCATCTTGCCAAGAAACCTGTCTGTGTGCTTTCATTTATTTTTAGACTAGAAGATACAAAGCACACTAAGGGTACCTGGTCTAAAGTTTGCTCCTTGCTGAATTAATTGTCCAGGACAATGAATCTGGTCCAAAACCTGGTGAGCTGCCTACCTGGGCAACATGTTTAGACATCATAGTCGAGAGACATGTTAATCATAAATGTGTTTCTCTAACTTTGGGCACTTTCATGTCCTGGGGTTTTATTTAAAATGAACAGATTTCTATTTTTTTTTTTTTTTTTTTTGGTAGATGAAGTTCTCATTAAACTGACTTGGAAACTTTTTAGCAGGTCTTTATTATTTATTTTTGGTACTTTCTGAAAGTCTTTTATGCATAGATTTGACTGTTTTAGCCTCCCAGACCCAGACTTTCAAAATTAAACTATGAAAATTAATTATAAATATACAAATTATTACATTTTGAAAACTACAATCATCTAAACCGAGTGAAATAAACAAAATATTAAATTGTTATTGTGTGAAAATGATTTTTACACAGTTGTAAACTCCAAACGATATCCCCCCGAATAAAGTTGTCAAAAGTTAGCGTACTTGTATCGGCCTAACGGTGCCGATATATCACACAATTTAATATAGTAAATAACATAAGCATAAAATTGCTAAAAAAAATTAATGAACTCTTATTTAGCACTATATTTACTCAATTTTACACAAAACTTTAATTTTGTAAAAAATAATATAAAAAAATAATATTGTATTTTAACCTTTGTAAGTCAATAAAAAAAAGTTACTCAGAGGTCCTTAGAGGACAAAAATGTTCGCGTCAAAAAACTGCCATAAAAATATTATATATTAATATTATTTTCCACTTTCAATGAGTTTATTTTTTTAACCAGCATCCGTCCTGATCATAACTACCAAATATTCATTCATTTTCAGGATTTTAACCATTTAAATGCCAGTTTGTTTATATAATAACACTGTTGTTGTTTTTTACACACACACACATTTCTCAATACACACATACAAAACACACACACACAATTTTATCTGCATCATTTATTCAATTGTCCTGCAGTGCTCAGCAAACAGAGAATAGGGGAAAAGTATGTATTTGCTCCATAGGCTAAACATGAGAAAAATGGCGCCATCTGGTGGAAAATATTAAAAATGTAAATTTTGAAGCCAGGACTCCGGAATGAAAGCATAATATCATAGAATTCATGATTTTATGCTTTAATGGCACTGGGATCAAATATTGCAGTTTTAATGGGTTTCAATGGGGACATTTTTGTCCTGAAGGTCCTGAGTGTAACTATTTTGTGTAATGTAGGAACTGAGGTTGAAATATCAAAATTCCCACATAAAAACACACCTTTGGCAAAATGTATGCCATTGGCATTAACACAGCCAAAATGATCGAAAAAACTAAAATGAAAAAGACAAAAATGTCCCGAATGTCGCACAAGGGTTAAATGGTAGATAGCAGTTTCTTCTGATTTCTGTTTAGTCATCAAATTTTAGTAATTTATTTGCACTTGAAGAAATTGTTAATATATTAAGAAGAAGGAAATAATGGTACACACAGTAGTCCAGCAACCATGGATGAATGAACATTACATTTATATAGTGCTTTTCTTACACTACACTCAAAGCGCTTTACACAGTGAACTCTCCTAAACCACCACCAGTGTGCAGCATCGGCCTGGATGATGTGACCGCAGCCATAGTGCGCCAGTACACACACCAGCTATTGGTGGAGAGGAGAGACTGGAGTGATAGAACCAATTAATGGATGGAGATTATTAGGAAGCCATGATTGATAAGGGCCACTGGGGGGAATTTGGCCAGGACACCAGGGTTACACCCCTACTCTTTTCGAGGAGTGTCCTGGGATTTGTAATGACCACAGAGAGTCAGGACCTCAGTTTAATGTCTCATCCAAAGGATGGTGCCTTGTTACAGAGTAGTGTCCCCATCACTATACTGGGGCATTAGGACCTACACAGTCCACAGGATGAGCACCCCCTGCTGGCCTCCCTAATACATCTTCCAGCAGCAAACTTAGTTTTCCCCAGGAGGTCTCCCATCCAGGTACTGACCAGGCTCAACCCTGCTTAACTTCAGTAGGCAACCAGTCTTGAGCTACAGGGTGATATGGCTACTGGATGGCAAGTACATGTTAACAAATCACATTTACTCAAAAAATATCGAATCAAACCAATTGTACATACTGTGCATAGTGAATAAGACATTTACTTATAGCACACGTGAAGCACTTTTATTTTGAAGTTGCTCTCACGCGCTCGTGTGGATCCAGCGCGAACCTCAGTCTCCTGACAGTTTAAACGGCCTGGATCGCCTGCTTGGATTGTGATGGACTGTATGTCATGATTTGTGAATCAAAGGAACTTTTGATCCTGATATTTGCCTTTTTATCATTAGACAAGACAGAAGCTACAGGAAACTGTCGAGGAGAGAGGGAGAATGAAACAGGTGAGCACTTTAACATTATGAGCTCAATCGCGTCTGATATGTGGACTGTGTTGCACACCAGTCTATTACTGTAGTAACATGATGGCACGTAACAACAAAACGAACCGTGACTGGTCGTGTATATGTCTCAGACGCTTCACATGCAAGCAGCCGATTCTCGGCGCCCTCAAGAAACAAATTGGCCAAAGGGGAAATTTATCGTCCGATAATTGAAAAAGTCCGAATATTGGCTGATTTATCACCCTCAGCGATATATCGGTCGGCCACTTGTTAATCAAGTGGACAAAAGTGTCACTGAAGAGCATGCTTGAGATGAAATATGAGACCAAACGAAAAATCACTTGTGAGCAGAATATTTTTATTGGCCGAAAAAGTGTGAAAATATTATTTAATTGTTATTTATGATACATTATATGTTTCCTATGAAATTAGCCTTAGACAAAAGAATTGAATTTGAGATGTGCTGGAAATGACACTGCAAAATTGCATTTGCAAAAATGACATAAATCTCCTGTGACGCATGCACACTGTTGGACATTGTAGCCGTATAAAAAAAAAAAAAATTGTGATTTATTTATTTATTTATTTATTTTTTTATGAGACTGCTTTCTAGAAAGTGCCCGTTGAAAAACAAAAAATGTAGCATCAGTCACCTGTGAGGTTTAATTTAAGTTAGGATGTCAACGTAGACACAGACAGCAATGCAGCTCACTAGTTTTTCATTGCCTTTTTCTCCTCCAGTGGAAAGTTCGACAGCTGCGACACACAGTCACTCGTCAAACCCCCTAATTCACTGTGATGGTCTACAAAAATGTTTCTCTGTCTTTCTCGCTGCTTCTGAAAGCAGTCTGGTTTTTCCTTCAACTGTTTGGGAAAAGCGTCCGGCCTTGGAAATCATCCGGCATAGTTTCTTTTCTGCAGATTTTCTCTTATTTATTTATGTTCTTTCACGAACCTCTGTGATATTTTAGCACATGTGCATGGCAACAGCAAAACACAAATGCAGTGGATGAATTCATGCACCGACCACGTTTGTGAATTAGTGATCATGTAAAAAGCCGCTGTGGCTACAAGATTGCAAACAGGCCCGTGTGGAGCTAACCAGTCCTCGAAATAGGCTTGGTTATTTCTGCAGAGAGAGCAGGGAACGTGTTCAAAATCAGGGACAGTTCGACTCTTTTGAGTCTGTTAAAGGAATTCAGATCTGATTTGGTGTGGTAGAGAGAGGTAGATTGATGTCCACTGTTTGAAACCCTGCTTACAAAAATTGAAGCAGTAGTTCCCTCAAAAATGTAAATTGTGTCATCGTTTGCTCACCCTCAACCTGTATGGCTTTCTTTCCTCCATGAAACACAAAAGGAAATCTGAAAAATCGTCACACCACTCTTTTCATGCAAAGCTCCAAAAAGACTATTCCAAGTCTTCTGAAGTCATACAACAGTTTTGTGCGAGGAACAGAGAAATTTAGGCTGTTGCTCACTGCAAAGTATAACCTAGTCTCACAGAATCACGTTATTATACCTAGATTGATTTTTAAGTGGCTCGTTGAACATATCGCGGCAGTTTCCTGGTGAAATGAACACTAGAGGCGCTACGACAACAATGAGTTTTATTCACTTTCACACAAATCACGAGTAAAACAGCAGATTATCAGTTCATAAACACTTACTTTTCACTCTGTTCCTCACATAATGCTTTCGTATAACATCTAATCACTTTTGCTATAGTGCCTGACTCATTTTAACGTTTGCATTACATAACCAACTACATTTATAAGCTTGATCGAATGTGATCAAACCACAAATTGACACTATTGTGTTTTCTTCGCATTTGCTTTTTCTGACACTATCGGTTAGGTTTAGGTTTAAGGTTTAGGGTAGGGAGTTCAGTTTTGTTGATTTAAAACATCTCATCTGTTTGAAGAACATTTAACTCGCTTTTAGCGTCAATCAGTGGAAATTTTACCACGGAACTGCCTCGATACATGTAACGAGCCATGTAACCAATTGCAATTTGCGTCAATGACGTAAATGAGATTTCTGACATTTGGCGGAAAGGAAGATTTTCAGTGGAATACTTGGAATATAGTGCACGAGTCATGTCGACTACCTTTGTGGTACTTTTACAAAGCACATTATCACTATCTAGGGTACAATGGGCTAAAGGCCCCCCGAGGTAAAATGTTTACATATATGCATTTGGCAGACGCTTATATCCAAAGTGACTTACAGTGCCCTTATTACAGGGACAATCCCCCCGGAGCAACCTGGAGTTAAGTGCCTTGCTCAAGGACATAATGGTGTCGGCTGTTGGGATCGAACTGGCGACCTTCTGCTTGCCAGTTCTGTGCTTTACCCCACTATGCCACCACCACTCCATATAAATGCAAAATGCACTTAGCCGCTAAAACGCCAAATAGCAACAAAACCTACCACAGCACTTGAAATAATGGTGCACCTGTTTGTCATTGTGCACTATAAAATTGTTCAGATCCATGAGTTCATCGCGTGCAATGTCCAAAAGTTGATTTTGAGGTAATTTTATTTAATATGTAATAACTTTTATAATGTTGACAGTTGTTGTACTGTAGCTAATGAGAATCCTTGAAATGATGACATTTATTTTGAGACAAAATATTTATCATTTTCAGTTTTGTTCAAGGTGATTAAATCAAATGTTTTTCAATAACTGCCCAATATGTGAAGGGATAGTATTTAAAAGGCCCCCATTAAACACATTGTCAGGGAAATACATTTGTTACGAAGAATGTTCAAAGTGGGCTCATATTGGCTGATCCAATCACAATGGAGATTAATTTGTTTATAAATACTTGAGATGCTATGAAATGATTGCTCTTTAATTATTGCCCCAATATGTACACTATATCAGTATTAAAAAGCACTTTTTCCTTAAGGGGGGCTTTAGCCCCATTGTACGCTACTTTCGTTGTATGGAAAAGAATAGTTTCATTCTGGCTAACAGAAGACATTGGATCAACATGAGGGGGTGAGTAAATTATGATAGAATTTGCTTTCTCATTTAGTCACCATGTTTGCGACATTTATCATGTACCGTTAAATTCTTGAAAGCCAAATTATTCATCATTAGCAGGTGAGTTTCTGGTCCTCTCTTTGGCTTCCCCGTGCTCTCTTTCTCCATCTGTTTCCTGTACAAGTCCCCTCCATCTTCTCACCACAGAACTGTCGAGTTAACCGCCTGTGTGATTTGTGAACTCCCCCCATAATTGGAGCACAGCCTTTCCACTTGGACCGTTCTCCAATACAGCCATATGTCCCCAAGTGGGGCAAAAATAACCCTGGGAGAAAGATACCTCTCGTGGTCTGGGGCTCTTTGGGACCCCTCACTCCTGACAATCTGAAGCCTTTATAACAGACAATCTATAGATAATTATGCTTGGCGTAGAGTAATTATGCTTGAGTTGGAGCGGGGTTATGCATTGAGGGGTTAGACATATTTCCCTGGTTAGAGAAAATTCAAGGGTGAAAACGAAAATAGCAAAATCCAAGCCACATCAGGGGAATCTCTTTAAATAGACCCCCACAAAAAAGACATTTGTAATGAGCCCCCTCCATCCTGAGGTCTACCCAACATCTATAAATGTGTCTTTTATGAGGGTTAGGGTACTTCAAGAATACATTATATTTATGTCGGTTAGTATAAAACATACAGACAGCAAAGTGTTTCAACAGCCAGAAGGTTCTTGGAAGTCTTCTGAAATGTAGGCTATCCTCACATTTCTATAAGTCTCATTCAGTACGTTTACATGCGCATTTATAATCATGCTACAGTGGATTTTTGCATCATCGAGCTACAGCCTTCGTCTGCCTTTACAAGTACTGTATGTATGACACAATTATTAATTGAACATTTGAAGGACGGATGTCAAAAACTCTGGGTTAAATACACGTTGTGCATCACCTCTGTTTTTTCGAGCATGCATTCGCACAATGCCGAAGCCAATTGTGGTCCGATTGGCATGCATACATGCTGGACGAAGCAGAGCTAAAATTGCACGATCTAAGTCTTGTAGTTCGAGTTTGCAAAAATCATACTATTTCAGTAGGACTAAAGCATTGCATTATATTTATTATTTCTTCCGTTAGAAATCAAACTTTTAAAGCGCATGTAAATGCACTGATTGTCCTGTTTGTAGTCTGAAGGGGCGGTTGCACTAGACTTTGAGCATGCAAAATTATTTCAGACACCGCAATCGAACAGGATATGATGTCACACTCAAGGATTCCTGGTTTTAATAACTAAGTAAGAGATAATCCACGGCTAGGTGAAGGCACACACTTAGTCATGGATTATACCGCTTATACCATGGTCACTTGCCAGCATCGATTAGTTAAACTGTCATTGACGTTTGCAGTGCAAATTTCTACTAGAACAATGACAACAACCGTTAACTTTATCTACGGGTCATCAGATCTAGCACTGCATGAAAAGAGTCAAATCTGGATAAATTTGGGAATAGTAGACTCCCACTTAACTTCAAGTTTGTCAGAAGTATTAGGGAAAAAACGGACCCAAACAACATGAAACCGCTGACATCCACAAAAGGCCATATACCTCAATTCCGCAGACATGTAGAAGGATCCGTGAAGTTCAACGGAAATTTACAGTTGAAATTTGGCTGGTTGTGATGTCTGATGGCAGTCCTACTTAGAGGGCCTTAATGACTGTCTATTGTGAGTGAAATGTGTTAAGTGCTTGCTGTGTTTTCAGAGCACATGGCAAGGCAAATATCTAAACGTTTGGCTTATTACATTACATTTTTTTTTTTACATTTTTAACACCTACACTGTTACCATGTGCTGACACAATAGTTAATTTAAATGGGTAATGGATCATTCATAACAACAGCCTAAAGCATTTGGTCAATAGCCATGATCACTTGGTCATGTCAATCAAACTCCATTGCAGAAAATTTGTAATATATATATATATATATATATATATATATATATACATATATATATTATTTATTTATCTTTATCATTATCTCTGATGTGTGCATAAAAAACCAACACATATATAGGCCAAAATCTCAACCATTGTGCCGCAGTGGTGTTGCATATGCTATTTATACCCCAGTGCAAATAGTGTCAGATACTATTTACACCCATATTTAAATATTAACATACCGTATGGGCATCACTGCAGTGGGTTTATTGTGTTTATTTAGAGTCCCAGAGAAACACTACATTAAACCTAACCTTAACCGTACCTTAGAAAAATAACCTTGGTTTTACTACAGTAACCATGGTTTCACCATTGTATTTTTTGTACATTTACAGTAACCACAAAATTAACCATGGTTACTATATTACTACAATATTACTGTACTAACACCGTGGTTAATTGCATTAAAACTATGGTTTCTTCCAAAAATCACATTGTTACTACAATATTAGTAATACAGTGATGCAATCTACACAAAAGCAATGCCGAGCTGTGGGAATGAGTGGGATCGATGACCAAATCACTGCGATGAAATCAACATTAATTTTTATCTATTATTTTAAGTAGTATTAAAGGAAATGTTAAGAGTGGAAACAGGAAATCGAATGGGAAAAAGAGTGGGACAAAACGCGGATTCGAACCGCAACAGTACACGATCACACACCATCTTTACACCCCACGGCACTGCAGCAACATCTATTGTTTAGTTTGTCATATATTTCTGTGGTTCCACCACACTGTTGGGGTGCAAATAGCGGCACTGTGTGGCAGATGCTATTTACACCGGGGTGCAAATAGACATTCTGAAAAAAATGGCACATCCATTATTTAGGCCCACCCAAAAGTAATTTTCTGACTATGCCCTTGTTGTGCAGAGTGGTATTACTACTGATACCTTCTCTTTTATCTGGCTTAACTGCACAGATTAAGTACTAAGTACATATCTGCCTACAATACGTTCCACGGGTAGGAACAGAAGATGCGTTTCCTTGCGTGCCAAGGCCAGTTGCGTTCCCACTGTCACTTCCGGGGCTTAATCGCACCTCCTCTGGGCTTATTCGGGGCCAATGGCCTTTGGCCCGCCGATTACCCTTGGGCCAATGAAGGCCCAACTGGAGATTGAGGTGCGGTCAATGTCAAAGGTGGAGTTTAGCGAGACACTCGTGCTGCGTTTCATTCAAGTCGGATGTGGGATATTCCTACTTGAATTCTCCAAACTCTGACCATAAAGGAATTCCATTGCCAGATGCTTGGCAAATGGCATTCAAACAACTAAAACTGCAACACTTCCATTAGCATAACAGAGGTTTGACTGTTTCCTAGCAACCCTACTAATAAACATTAGGGGCAGTGGTGGCTCAGCGGTTAAGGCTCTGGGTTACTGATCAGAAGGTTGGGGGTTCAAGCCCCAGCACTGCCAAGATGCCACTGTTGGGCCCTTGAGCAAGGCCCTTGACCCTATCTGCTCCAGGGGTGCTGAATCATGGCTGACCCTGCACTCTGACCCCAGCTTAGCTGGGATATGTGAAAAAAAAAAAAGAATTTCACTGTATATGTGCAAATGTATAATGTGTGATAAATAAATAAAATTAATACAAAAAACAATATGTGCTACAGGTGTACGATCATCAAAAGATAGTTTAATTTACTGTGTTTTGTATAGCAGTCTCTGAAAATGTTTGTTAAACAAGCTTTAATATATTGTAATGATCGATATCATTTTTATCACTAACTTTGTACATCTCTGAGTGCCGACATAGTTATGTGACGTCCCACACCTGCATCTCTGTGAAAAAAATTACGGACACATTACAAATCCGTTAAGATGCACAATAGACAAAGCGGTGCCCGTAGGAAGAACGTTCCATGGTTCGAGATCATGGACGGTGTGCTGGGACATTGTCCTACTGCTGTTAGTGGAGAGACCACTCGGGACACGACATGGCAGTTAAAGTCGGTGAGTTGTCAATGTTAAATTATCTTGCTAGCTAGCTAACGTTTTCATGCACTATAAACTTGATATTCTAGATAACTAGATAACATGCGTGTTTGTTTTGGCTTGTGAAATGAGCAGGGTGTGTGACGTTTGCACCAGGTTGGCATATTAAAGGCGGGTTTTAGGACAACGCTGCCAGGCTTTTGGCCTGATGATGGGAATGCGGAGCAATTTTGGTCTTGCGGTTCGTGGTCCGGGGCTATTGACCACGGCTGACCAGTTTATGGCCCTGGCTCGCACTGGCCCGATAGTGGAAAAGCAGCTAGTCAATTTGTGTGCCCTACAAACTCCATACCTCCACAGGGCTCCCAAAAAGTGTCTGTCTGGGTGACGGTGCAATGTGTGTTGCAACGTGTATCTTTATCCTGGGCAATAACATGGAGGTGTTCAACAGGTGTTTTTTGCAGCCAGTGCTTTAAAAGTGTGTCTATACAAGAAAGAATCAGCATTTATATTGTGTCAACATTGATAAAAGGCCTGTAATAAGAGGCATAAGCTGATTGCTGATTGGGTTTTGGATGTATAGCATATATATTTACCGGCATTCACACCGGCATGTAAACGTGCTCAATGACGCACCCTTCCTTAGCACGGATTTTATGAGATATGCAAATCAACGCTGCCAAAACCAACAGCAGAAATGAGACATCGTTTCTTTGCCTAGTTAAATACATTATATCTGATAATGTGCCAGACTTGATTATGGGTTGATTTGAGCTTGACTAAGGTTCGTCCTCATTGCTCAAGGTGTGTTTTGGCCCTTTCAAAATTTTTATGGACTTCCTGTGTCTTCAGTTTCAACTTTGTTTTCACTAGTGGAAAAGAAGTTGGCACTTAACACAGGTGACAACAGATTTCAGGAATATGATCTGATCTGATATGACAGGATAAAACTCATTCATTGCCGGGCAAGGGACCATGTCGTAAACTTCTAAATAATTCAGACATTTTCGAGAAAGCCATTCTTATTGCTCAGCACATACTTTTATCTGCATATCAGAGATCAAACTGAAAACTATGGGCTAGGCATAAGCTTAATATATCTTCATGGTGTAATTTGTTTCTCCTAGACAGCAATGAGATTAAATGGGGAGCAAATGGAAATTGTCCTTACAGTTGAAGTCAGAAATGTACATACACCTTAGCCAAATACATTTAAACTCAGTTTTTCACAGTTCCTGACATTTAATCATAGAAAACGTTCCCTGTCTTAGGTCAGTTAGGATCACTACTTTATTTTAAGAATGTGAAATGTCAGAATAATAGTAGAGAGAGAGTGATTTATTTCAGCTTTTATTTCTTTCATCACATTCCCAGTGGGTCAGAAGTTTACATACACTTTGTTAGTATTTGGTAGCATTGCCTTTAAATTGTTTAACTTGTCAAATTTTTGGGTATCCTTCCACAAGCGTCTCACAATATGTTTGGAATTTGGAATTTGTGTAACTGAGTCAGGTTTGTAGGCCTCCTTGCTCGCACATGACTGAGCTTCAACTTCATGGCTGATGTCTTGAGATGTTGCTTCAATATATCCACATAATTTTCCTTCCTCATGATGTCATCTATTTTGTGAAGTGCACCAGTCCCTCCTGCAGCAAAGCACCCCCACAACATGATGCTGCCACCCCCATGCTTCACGGTCGGGATGGTGTTCTTCGGCTTGCAAGCCTCACCCTTTATCCTCCAAACATAACTATGGTCATTATGGCCAAACAGTTCCATTTTTGTTTCATTAGACCAGAGGACATTTCTCCAAAAAGTAAGATCTTTGTCCCCATGTGCACTTGCAAACTGTAGTCTGGTGTTTTATGGTGGTTTTGGAGCAGTGGCTTCTTCCTTGCTGAGCAGCCTTTCAGGTTATGTTGATATAGGACTCGTTTTACTGTGGATATAGATACTTGTCTACCTGTTTCCTCCAGCATCTTCACAAGGTCCTTTGCTGTTGTTCTGGGATTGATTTGCACTTTTCACACCAAACTATGTTCATCTCTAGGAGACAGAATGCGTCTCCTTCCTGAGCGGTATGATAGTTGCGTGGTCCCATGGTGTTTATGCTTGTGCACTATGGTTTGTACAGATGAACGTGGTACCTTCAGGCGTTTGGAAATTGCTCCCAAGGATGAACCAGACTTGTGGAGGTCCACAATTTTTTTTCTGAGGTCTTGGCTGATTTCTTTGAAGATAGGCCTTAAAATACATCCACAGGTACACCTCCAATTCAGTACACCTCCTATCAGAAGCTAACTGTCTAAAGGCTTGACATCATTTTCTGGAATTTTCCAAGCTGCTTAAAGGCACAGTTAACTTAGTGTATGTAAACTTCTGACCCACTGGAATTGTGATATAGTCAATTAAAAGTGAAACAATCTGTCTGTAAACAATTGTTGGAAAATTACTCATGTCATGCACATAGTAGATGTCCTAAACGACTTGCCAAAACTATAATTTGCTAATATTAAATCTGTGGAGTGGTTAAAAAGAGTTTTAATGTCTTCAACCTAAGTGTATGTAAACTTCTGACTTCAACTGTAGGTCTCCTGCTTCTCAGAATTTTCTCTTGAGTTTCAAGAGATCTTGACAATGCCTCAAACTATACTCAGATTACCAAAGATTTGCCAAGATACCAAAGTGTGCAATCAAATCAAGAGATCTCAATCTGAACTCAAAAGTTGCTCAATGAATTCTCCCAATAGCAAATGATCTGAGCTATCCACATTCATTATAGAGCTCTAAATACTCTTGCTGAACATCAACAATTGACTCATTTTTGTCTGATTTCATGTTTCCTAAGGAGTAACTTAAGAAGAAGCCTCTCAAACACTGCAAAAACATTGCTTGTTTTCCATTAAAAATATCTAAATATTCTTAAAACAAGACATATTCACTTGACAAACTGGCATAATATATTACGTCTTGTTTTCAGAGAAATCTGGAAATGTTGTAAGCGTTATGCTTAAAACAAGAAAAAAATCTGCCAGTGGGGTTAGAAAAATTCAATTTTGTTTATTTTTCTTATTCCAAAAAATTAAATATCTTCTAAAATATGTATGCTTGGCAAGTAAATGTATCTTGTTTTAAGAGTGTTTAGATATTTTTACTGCAAAACAAGAAGAAAATACTTATTACGAAAATCTTACAATTATTATTCCCCTTTTTTTTTTTTTTTTTTTTTTTTTTTTTTTTTTTTGCAGTGAAGAAGTTGATGCATAAACAAAACATAACTAAGAACTCCAGTCCATTTAAGCTATGAAAGATCAACCTCTAACACATTTAAACACCCTCACCCTAATTCACCCTCAGGTGAAAATGGGGTCAGTGGAATGACAAGGTAACAGAATAGCTCATACTGAAGCAGAGATGGGTAATTGAAAGGGGCAAAAAGAGTCAGTGGGGTAATAGAGAGTAAATATTTAATGAGAGACCAAATAGTGTATCTAAGGTAATAAGACTTATTTTGAGATAATCAAATTAAATATTTTGTTTGTCTTACCCCCATTATTTTTTTTAAGCATAAATTTCACTAGGTTCAGTTAGATTTAAGTTTAAAACAAGAAATAAAGCATGGCAATGAGGCTAGAAAAATAAACTTCATTTAAGGTATACACGTCTTTGATTTGATTGAGAAAGAAGATTACATGACGTCATGCCAAATCTGTCTGTCACTACCTACGAATGTCACCGGACAGATTTCCTGCAAGATTCATGCAATATGCACACCTTTTGTTCTCATTTTACCTGCGTCATCAGCTTGCCTCATCCCGAAAACGTGTCACACTTTGACACAAATACACACATACCATTTACCATGTTTTTGGACATGTTACCATGGTAATACCATTTTGGGGGAATATTTACCATGTTTCTGTACATGGTACCATGGTAATAACATGTTTTTGGACTTTATCATGGTAATACCATGTTTTCTTGAGCATTTACTATGTTCTTTGGACATGTCGGCATGGTAATACAATTTTGGGGAATATTTACCATGTTTTTGAACATTGTACCATGGTAAAAACATGTTTTTTGGATGTTATCATGATAATACCATGTTTTCTTAAACTTTTACCATGTTTTTAGACATGTTACCATGATAATACCATCTTTTCTTGAACATTTACAATGTTTTTTGGACATGTTACCATGGTAATACAATTTTGGGGAATATTTACCATGTTTTTGGACATGGTACCATGATATGACCATGTTTTGAACATTTACCATGTTTTTTGGACATTTTACCATGGTAATACCATTTTGGGAATATTTACCATGTTTTTGAACATTGTACCATGGTAATAACATGTTTTTGGACGTTATCATGGTAATACCATTTTTTTCTTGAACATTTACCATGATAATACCATGTGTTCTTGAACATTTACCATGTTTTTTGGACATGTTACCATGGTAATACCATTTTTGGGAATATATACCATGTTTTTGGACATGGTACCATGATATTACCATGTTTTCTTGAACATTTACCATGTTCTTTGGACATGGTACCATGATAATACCATATTTTCTTGGACATTTGCCATGTTTTGGACGTGTTACCATGATGATACAATTTTGGGGAATATTTACCATGTTTCTGAACATTGTACTATGGTAATACCATGTTTTCTAGGACATTTACCATGGTAATACCATTTTGGGAATATTTGACATGGTACTATGATATTACCATGATTTCTTGAACATTGACTATGTTTTTTGGACATGGTACCATGATATCATGTTTTCTTGGACATCTACCATGTTTTGGACGTGTTACCATGATGATACAATTTTGGGGAATATTTACCATGTTTTTGGACATGGTACCATGATAATACCATGTTTTTTGAACATTTACCATGTTTTTTGGACATTTTACCATGGTAATACCATTTTGGGAATATTTACCATGTTTGTACCATGATTGTACATTGTACCATGGTAATAACATGTTTTTGGACGTTATCATGGTAATACCATTTTTTTCTTGAACATTTACCATGATAATACCATGTGTTCTTGAACATTTACCATGTTTTTTGGACATGTTACCATGGTAATACCATTTTTGGGAATATTTACCATGTTTTTGGACATGGTACCATGATATTACCATGTTTTCTTGAATATTTACCATGTTTTTTGGACATGGTACCATGATAATACCATATTTTCTTGGACATCTACCATGTTTTGGACGTGTTACCATGATGATACAATGTTGGGGAAAATTTACCATGTTTTTGAACATTGTACTATGGTAATACCATGTTTTCTAGGACATTTACCATGTTTTTTGGACAGGCTGCCATGGTAATACCATTTTGGGAATATTTACCATGTTTTTGGACATGTTATCATCTTATTACCATGCTTTTTTTGGACATGTACCATGTATTTTGGTGCCATGGTAATACCATGGTTTATTGACACACCATGTTCTGTACACCATGTTATCATGGTAGCCTGTTCTTTAAAGTACCTTGCAGTACCATGCAAATACCATGAAATGTGGTGAAAGTACATGACAGTATCTGAAACACTTTTTTCCT
>NC_059348.1:53917300-54052300 GCF_019703515.2 Myxocyprinus asiaticus | reverse complement strand
GCCCAATTCCCACTACTTAGTAGGTCCTCGTGGTGGCGCGGTTACTCACCTTTTGAGTTTTTTAATTAATTAGTTTTTACCGTATTTTATTGTAATTTATTTAATTTTGTACTATATTTAATTTTACTTTATTTCACTTACATTTTTTACTTTATTTTATTATTTTATTTTTATTGCTTTTATTTCCCTTAATTAAATTACTTTTATTTTACACCAAATTTGACCAGTACTAAAGTTTTAAAAACACCATACCAAACCAAATAACAAAGGGCCAAGCCAGTCCACGTTTTATTATCTAAAAGTATTACTGGACACTGACATCATGAGTTGACTTAATTTTAGGCCAATTTTAAGTTTTCCATATAATCTCACTGCTGTCCAGAAGAAACAATTATGACAATAACAAGGTCTCATTATGATTAGTCATTTTTCTTTCCTGTGGATTATAATAACCCAAGAGGTTGACAGTTGATCCATACCTGTCCAAACAAGTTTGCATTGCAATAAACAACACTGAGCCATCCAAACCCACGCTAAAGCTTGACGCTTGCAGAACACTATTTTGAAATACTGTACATACTAAAAAGGAATGCACTATCTCTTGTTTAAATCTAAACACAATAAACACACGTGGTCCATGTTGACAGCATTTATTCAGAGGTTGTACACGATTATCATGTGAGCGGCATACCTAAAGACACTGAAAGCAAACACATGCCAGAGAGCGTCCCGCTGAGCCGTCTGACAGTGGGAACCTTCGCTAACAATGAGAGAAAGTGTGATGAGAATGTCTTCAGCATTCACCTGTACACAACACGATAAAAACACACACTTATCATCCGCAGACATCACTATGAGAAAGTCACGTGGGGATGTTTTTAGCAGATATTTGTTTCTGAGCTCCCAGTGTCAGGTTTGCCTGCGTTTGCTTGTTCTGGGAGGTGTTAACATCTATTTAGTTTGAATAGAAATAGTCATTTTTAACATTATAAATGTCTTTACTGTAATTCTTGATCACTTTAAAGCATCCTGTCAATAAATTGATCATTTTCTTTCACGGACATACAAATTTCCAAACTTTTGATGGGCAGTTGTGTTGAAATATTTTTGTAGCCACTGTATTTCTGTAACATTGTTTCATTATTAAAGCAAGCTTTCTTTGCGAACTTTGACATCCACAAACGCCTGGTCGGTCTGGGCCTGTTTTCAAACATGAACCCACAACAGTGCAGTTCTGTTGGAGAGGCCTTTGGGTCTGTTTGGGTTTTCAGAGCAGAAGACGGTGATGAACGGAGGTCTACTCGCGAGGTGCCACATTAAAGAGATTTCAGCTGTAGTGTTTACTCTAAACGGGACAAATGCTGCTATTGAGCACACGGCAAGCTCTGAATGAACTCATTCTGTTCACAATACACAGCCAGACCCCGGGCACATTCCCCATTTACACAACACACCCACTACTTCAAAAAAAAAAAACGAATGGCATTGCAAAATCCTAAAGACACACACACACACACACAGGCAGTGTTTCTAACATATATCGAATGTTGCATTTCTTACATTTTTGAGAAGCCATTGAATTTCTCCAAATATAATTTTAGTTTACGCTCTTAAATTGTCAAAAGAATTGACCTAGAGCCACATATAATTTGTGCAGTCTCTCTTTGGTGAAATGCATGCAACAAATATCAGTGTGCTTTAGAAATTCCAGATTATTTATTTTCTCAGGTATGATTTATGTTCAAGGGTCAATGACGTGACGTGTACGGACCTGATATATATAAACAGACAAATGCATTTAATTCAAACACATTGAACACATGACATGAGTACACTTCATCTACAGTAATCTTGTTTTCACTTTCTGTATTAAGATTCATTTTGATCATTTTTAGGGGCTTTTAGGATCATTTTTAGGGTATGTTTCAATTCAGTATATTTGCATAGCGCTTCTTACCATAGATAATAATAATAATAATAAACTTTATTTTATAGAGCGCCTTTAAAAGCAGCTTCTCACAGTGCTGTACACAAAATAAGCAGTACATAGCACAATAATAAAAATAAAAGTAAACATCAGCAAGCAAATGCTAGTTTTAAAAAGTATGTCATGAGTTGAGCTTTAAAAATGTCATAGGTCTGAGCTTCCCTAAGTTCTAGAGGAAGTGAGTTCCAAAGGGTAGGAGCATAGACAGAAAAAGCCCCGTCACCCATAGATTTTAAGCGGATTTGTGGAACAGTCAACAAATTAGACTGTGAGGAGCACAGTCTGTGATTTGGGGTGTAAGGGATTAACAATGCAGATAAATAATGAGGAGCCAAGCCGTGTAATGCTTTGTATGTCAGCATCATAACTTTAAAATCGACACGGAAACTGACCGGGAGCCAGTGCAAGGACTCCAATACAGGAGTAATATGACTGCATGTTCTGGTCCCAGTCAGGATCCTGGCGGCAGAGTTTTGTACATATTGGAGCTTATTGAGTGTGGATTTAGAAACTCCGGCTAAAAGGGCGTTAGAGTAATCTATCCGAGAGACAACGAATGAGTTTATCAGCTATTCAGCTACAGAGAAATTTAGCATAGGGCGCAATCATGCTATATTTCTGAGGTGAAAAAGGATGCTTTAACAGTACTCTGTACAAAAGTATCATATGTAAGACTGGTATCAAAAATGACTCCAACTTTCCTCATTTTACTTTGAGTCCCCAAAACAGAGCCATCAACAAACAGAGACAAAGAACCAGCTTTATGAATTTGATGACGGGAACCTATAAGCATAACTTCGGTTTTACCGCTATTCAGGCAAAAAAAATGATTACTCATCCATGTTTTTATCTCAGAAATACAGTCAGAAAGAAAATAAACATGAAGGTTTTCACCAGATTTTGAGTGTATATAGATTTGGGTATCGTCAGCATAAGCGATCGCAGCAGATGCCCAAGTGGAGATAAATAAATATTGAAAAGTAGAGGGCCTAAAACTGAGCCCTGTGGAACACCAGTGAGTGCAGAACTAATGTCAGACCTGTAACCACCCACAGAAATAAACTGGGAACGGTTAGTAAAATAGGATTTAATAGGAAAATAGGATAGATATTGTTACAAAGCAGCTTTACAGAAAGAAATAATAGATAATAAATAAATAAATAAATACTGTAATAGATTAAGAAAAAAATAATAGAAAATAAATAAATAAATAGTCAATTTGTTTTAAATAGATTACAAATAATTATATAAAAAATATATAAAAAATACAAGATAAATAGCTACAAATAAAATGTTCAAAAATAATAATGATAAAAGTAGATCATCAAACGTTTGTTATTTATTAGAACTAAATAGATTTAAAGTAATAAATAGATAAATATAACAAATAGATAAATAAAAAATTAAGAAAAAACTAGAAAAATGTAAAATAACCAGATAAAAAAAATAATAAATATGTAAATAAATAATTAGATCAAAAATAATAAATGGATTAGCCTTCACGTCAAGAGATTCCTAAAAAAGGTTTTGAGTATGTTCCTGAGGTCCTAACCGTCCTGAGACATTATAAGGTTAGTTTTTCTTAAAATAATAACTAGAGAAGCAGTTTTGCTTATTTACCATGAAAAATATGCAAACATCACTTGAAAATACTGAAAAAAATGCTACCTTTGTTTCATGGGGTGTTTGGTGTTCTGAACAGGCCTTTTGAGTGTCTGAGTGAATTGTTTTCTTGAAATCTTAAAGCCTTTTGTCTATTTTAGTCCTTTAATTTTAAATACTGGCTTGCATGTACAAGTGCAGCTCAGCAGACCATCTTGTTTTAATCGTATAATACCACAAATTTGATCCCTTTCCCCTCAAAACACTCACACACACTCAAAAAAGACATCACAAAGCCCTGCTCATGTCCGCATCCCACAATATATAATTACACAATCAGCAGAAAAGCATTTATTTTTAAATCTTTGCAAACGTTTGAGTGGTCTTGTGAAAATATGGTCCTGAAACACTACACAAGTGCATGAATGCAAACGTTGCTATACGCAAGATTTCATACAGTGTTGCATTCTGTAATGTTTGAGGATGTTTTGTTCTTATTGTGAGAGCCTTTGTAATTGTTGGAGAAGTCAAAACTATTTGTCAATGAACATATTTGTTTTCACCGTTTGCATTCTCAGCGTAGCCACAAGAGGTGCTGTAGTGGACATTAGCTTCAACTGTCTTCATCTATGGTCAATTTTGTCATTCAGGTCGACTACTGTCATGGCGGAGCAACAGTTGGAAGAGAATCTTGCAGAGCAAGTTAGTTAAAATGTTTACATGTGTTTATCTACCTGAATAAAAACACATCAGGTTTAATGGCACAGATATTTGAAGGTAACTCTATCGCCCCCTTGAGTAACGCAAGAATGCATGTTCAGCACACACGCTAGGACTGTGCATTTCCAATGTGTTAGCCAAGCACTCAAGTCTGCACTTGCGTACTTGTGTACAGTGTATGTTTTGGCCTTAGACGGATAGTAACTTCACTTGCAGGCTGTGAAACAAAACAAGATAATACAGCTCACAGTTTGAGTGGCATAAATCCAGTCATTCCTGTTAGCTTGTGTTTTTTAGAGATCACAGACTGCGGATATAACCATGCATAATTTACAGTCGTGCATAATAAAAGATCTTTCGCAAAAAATAAAGAAAATAAGAGTGGAATTCCGGTGTCTATTCAAAGGAGAGACAGGCCTTGTCACTTACCTACACAATTTCTAGGGAGAAATATGTCTGACGTGCCATTGTTGAGCTTGACTTGTTTGAGAAAGTCAAATAATTGATCTATCAACATTTAGACGATCATCCATCATCACTATGAATGTAAACACACATGTGTGTGATAGTGTGTGTATACGTCCAGGATAAATCGACAGAAAAAAATCTATGGCTCTGTTCCAAAACCAAGTGAGCTGCTAATGTAGGCACCATTTTTAGGCATCAGAGGCACGCTGCCAATGTGAAGGCTGTACCAAAAGGTAAACAGAAAGTATTTTCTTTTGGCAGAATTGTTTATACATTGCAAAGAAGGCAAACCGATCATGCATTGTGACAAAACTGTACCTACCCGCTACTGCTTCCTTCCGTGTGGCGCAGTCGAGCTTTCTAGCCTTCGGCGCATGTGCACTATTACTGCTTTGTGACACTCTTTCATACAGTCAACGGTAGGTGCATGTGCAGATGACACGCAAAGATGTAGACTAACAGCATGTCTAGAACTAGGCTGCACGCGGACAGTCCAGGTACTATGCTGATAGCAAAATTTGCCTTCGTGAGATTTACCGGCATGTGGAAAACTGAAGTATACTTTGGCCTTTGGGGTCTGTTAAGACAGAACGCGTTCCTGCATTAGTAGAACCGGTCCAGCTCAACCCACTCCCAGCGGGATTCGAACCGGCGTCAGCCGGCATGGGAGGCGGGAGCGCTAACAAGGAGGCTAAAGGCTACAGCCTCTAGTGTCCGTCGCTAGTGCGCCTCTTGAGGCCATGGGAGTGAGGTTTACACACACCGCACAACTACATACCGCATACCTCACGTACCAGCTGGCTCTCGTTACATTGAGACGTACATTTTAAATGTTTAAATTGGTTTAATTTGACACAGCGTCTTAAAAACACAGTGCTCCAACGCAAGACACGTAAAAACAGCAAGACGTGGCGCAACAGTCCATCTAGCATGTGCTTTGTGAATGGCCCCTTAAGGCTACGGTATACTTAGTTTTTCAGTGTCCTGTTCTATGTTACGCATAGTCGAGCTCTCAAGTCTTTCAAAGTATAGTCTTCTGAGGCTGTCCGAATGCGTTCGATGCTTGCACATTCCAACTGCTTTGTAATATTCTTTAGTCCACAGACATGGACTGTCCACATGTCTAGAATAATTGGGCTGCATGCGGACAGTACGCACATACTGTGCTGATGCCGAAATTTGCTTTGAGCGCACTGTGCACTACATATGCTGACACACATATTGACGCAAGTGTCTCAAGACACATTTTTGAAAGTTCTATTGATTTGACAGCATCAATACAGGAAGCGTCGTAACAGTCTGTCTAGCCCATGCAGAGGAAAACAATTAAAAACGTGTTCTGTGAACGGCCCCTTAGAAGGCAGCTCACTAGGTTTTGGAACACAGCCTATTTCTCAGAAACACTGGTTTCTGTTGTGATGATGAAATGGGTCGATTGTTGGTTACAGGAGCTTAATGTTGGCGAGACGTGGGGCAGCAATGCCATCTTATAAATCCTGTTGCAACTCCCAACTTGTCTCACGTGCGTTGAGGGCATGTAAACACACACACATGAGAATACACACACTCACACATGCAAGTACAGAGCAGTTCCACTAAGGAGCCATTGTTTCTAATATGTGAATGTGTCATATTTACCAAAGGTAAAATAAAGCAATTAGCACATGGCCGTGCGGCACGGTTCACGTGCACCACAATGAGAGAGACAGAGTGACAGGTATGAAACAGGTGATCCTGCACACACACACACACACACACACTCACACTGTAATCTCGACCTATATTGTCCTTACATGTCACAGTTGAATCAGACAAATAAAAGACAAAGTATTCTCTTCTCTAGTGGTTGAATGGTAAATAGTTGTGTCTGTAAATGTCAAATTGCTTGTTGTTTGAGATTACAAATACACTCACACACACACACCTGATAACACTAATTCCATGTGATGGATCTGTCAACAAGGTACTGTGCTGGTACTAGGATGCAGTGATAGCATCAGATAGTAATACCACGATATATACCAGAGTACTGAATGATTATCATGTATTATTCATGTACACAGATATTTACATTGTACTCCAAGGTACTTAAAAATACTGTGGTACGTGCCCAGAAATCCATGGTATTATCATGATACCATGTCCAAAACACAATGGTACATATATTGTCATTGTACATGTTCTAAACACCATGGCACACATCCAAAAAATATGGCTTACTGTGGTACCATATACACAAAAAACATGGATGGTATTACCATGAAACCAAGACCAAAAAATATGGTGCCATGTCCAAAAACCATGGTATTGTCATGGTATTATATCCAGAACATCACAGTACATGTATTACCATCGTGCATGGTCTTAACACCATGGTAAATGTCCAAGAAATATGGTTTTCTATGTTACCATATAAAAAATAAAAAAACATGGTATTACCATGGTCTCATGCCCAAAAAAATGTTATTACCTTGGTGTCAAAACCAAAGATATCCATTATACCCAATGGATTATATCCAGAACACCATGGTACATGTATTACCATCAAACATGTTCTAAACAACATGGCACACATCCAAAAAATATGGTTTACTATGGTACCATGCCCAAAAAATACAGTATTACCATGGTACTATATCCAAAACACTACTGGTACATGTGTTACCATCGTATATGTTCTAAACACCATGGTAAATGTCCAAAAAATATGGCTTACCATGGTACCATAAATAAAAAAAAACAACAACATTGTATTACCATGGCATCATGCCCAGAAAATATGGTATTATCATGGTGCCCAATCCAAAAAAAACATTGTATTATATTCAAACACTATGTTACATGTACAGTATTACCACTGCACATACTCTCTACACCAGGGTACATGTCCAGAAATCATGGTATAACTATGGTACCATTTCCAAAAGCATTATATTACCATTGTACCATGACCAAAACACCATAGTACATGCAAAATCATGGTATTACCATTGTACCATCGCCAAAACACTGTGGTACATATCTACAAACATGGTATTATTGTGGTGCATTGTCAAAAAACCTCATGGTTATCATTCCCATGTGCCCAGTAAAACACCAGGAATCTGTGGAGGGAGATAAACATGTGCATCAGCAAGCCGTCAGATCATTGCTCAGATAAAAACACTGATTCACCAAAGTAGCAGCTCACACGAACACATGCGCAAACGTCAACACACACAAAAATTAACATTACACATATGCAATCTCTCTGTTTAACATGAAATTGAACTATCAAATAATTAACAGAATAATGCCATGACAATGATATATAATCTGAATAGAAGCAGGATATTCCTACTGCACCGAATATAATCAATGCACATAATCAAGTGCTGGTAGTCGCCCTCACCGTTGCCACCAGACCGAGACGACGTAACAGAGTGCAATCGAACGCAACCGCAATTCAACTTTAAAAGTTGTATTTAGTGCACGCTCGCTCCCGGCACATGTTTTATTGTGTACTCTGGCATGAGCTCGGAGCATTTATGAAGGATAAAGTGGACTGTCTGAAATAAGTAAACATGTAATTAGCTCTTTTGAAAAGCAAGCTGAACTTGTTGCACAGTCACAGCTGCTTCTGACCGCAGTAATGCAGTGAACCACAGAGTCGAGTCTGGTTGAAAATCACTGCAGGATCAGCACTGACCCCAACAGTAAAATTCCTGTCGAAGAACCAGCATAGATGGTCACCAATATATTTTTTGTTTAAATGCTTGTGCACAGTGCAGATGGTGTTCAAACAAGGCTTTTTTGGACTAGCTTAACCATCAGGGCTTCCTTGGTTATCCGGCATTACCAGAAAAACCATACTGGTCAAACAGCCTCCCCAGCAAAATGTCCTTGATGACCAACATAAGCTAGACCAGCATAAACCAGTCTAGATCAGCATGGGAACTGCATTACTTGGTGTTATAATACAATACTACTGATAAACACAAGCTACGGTTCATGAGAAGTTTGTAAGACATTTACAGTATGAGAGAGAAAGAGAGCTGTGCTTATTGAGTGAGAGTTGTTTGGTGCAGGACGGCCACAAAATGCATCACAAGTGTGTTTTAAAGAGAAGTTGTAGAGATACAAGCAATATAAATGTCCCTCTCTCACACATACACTTGAGCAATATACCACAAGCAAGAGTGCTGCTGTACTAAACAGCACAACTGAAAGGGTGATTTTTGATCGATTTTATACATCAGTTATATAAACAAGATATAGAGTAACTTAACTTTTAGACACAATATGGCCAATTGTTTTGTCAGTCAGGGGGGTTTATTTTGCAATAATGACCAGCGTACTGTGCATTATCCTTTACATAGTTTCAAACAACAATTAAGCTTAATGCTGATAAAATATTTCAGTGTTCTAGTACTTGTTACGACCCAAGTTTGGGACCTACAAACTAGGGGTATAGGGTATGATTCTCGCTTCGGGTGCGAGAGGTACCGTGTTCAGATCCCGGACGAGCCCCCACTTATGTTAGTCTGTTCTCACTGTGAAATCGGAAACAGTAGGTTGACTTTCTTTTGCTAAAATCCTTCTGTGTTAACCGAACTTCGAAACACTGCCCCCAGTGGCCAGAACGGTAAGTGTTGTTGGGCATATGGGCACGTGTGAGCTACATTTTCCAGGTGTAATGTCCATAGAGGGGCGCCAAAAGCGAGTTGTGAATTGAGTTGTTTTCAGCGTACAGGCTGTAATACAGTGAAGAGGAATTAATATTTTATAAACAGTACCCCCAAACTTAAAACTAACCATCAGTGGAGTAAAAATGTAATGTTAGAGGGACAAATGCAATCTCTGAATCCTGGTCCTCACTAATTATTCGAACGCAATTACTTCCTGGTTCAAACACGAGATCTGAACCCAGGTTTCCCACGCTGCTGATGCAACGCATTTCCGGTAGCGCCACAAGGGAAGTTAAATCCACTGGAGCCAATACAAATATGCCTGATAGGAGATGCCACTTGATCCTAGTGTACCGGAACACTCTGAAACAATATGCCGACTTCCATGTGATCATGTTGCTTACGTTACACCCACCTGTGTTATATACAGTATATACTGTAGATGGATGGATGGATAGGGATGGATGGATATATGTGACAGTACTGATCCCAAGGCCTTTCTCGACTTGTTCGAAAAGACTGCAGAGGTGTGGAAATGGCCACCTGACCAGTGGGAGGTCCACCTGTTAACTTTGCTCTCCAGTGAAGCGGCCCAGCAACTTCCTGCCACCAGTCTCCTCAACTACAGAGGCCTGAAGAAGGCCATCGTGCAACGGGTTGGCCGAAGTCCTGAGCAGAACCGCCAGCACTTCAGGATCCTGAAGTTTGGGAAGCACAGCTGCCCGTTTGCTTTCGTGCAACAGCTCCAGGATACCTGTTGAAAATGGCTGCTGGCTGAGGGAACCCGACATTGTCGACCTGGTGACAGTGGAGCAGTTCATCTCCCAACTCCCTCGGGGATGGCTGAGTGGGTCCAGTGCCGGCGTTGCTGGAAGAGGCCATCCAGCTGGCAGAAGACTACATGATGGCGTTCCAGGAGGCAGTGATCCAGAAGCTCTTTCTTCTCTCTCTCTCTCTCTTACCTCTCATGGAAAAAATTCTCAGACCACATACAGCATATTCCGCCGCGTATTTAGATGATATTATTATTTATAGTAATGACTGGCGGCGGCACATGCAACATCTGAGAGCTGTCCTGAGGTCGCTGCGACGGGCGGGGCTCACGGCCAATCCAAAGAAGGGCGCAATTGGGCGGGTGGAAGTTTGGTATCTCCACTTGGGTCACGGGCAGGTGTGACCCCAGGTTAACAAAACTGCAGTGATCATGGCCTGCCCAAGGCCCAAGACCAAAAAGGAGGTAAGACAGTTTCTGGGGCTGGTTGGCTAATACCAAAGGTTTGTGCCTAGTTACTCTGATGTCACCAGCCCGCTGACTGATCTTACTAGAAAGGGGGCTCCTGATCCGGTCCAGTGGACGGAGTCGTGCCAAAAGGCTTTCCTAAAAGTAAAGTCTGCACTTTGCGGGGGGCCGCATTTACATGCTCCTAATTTCACAGGGGGCTGGGGGAGGTGCTCTCGGAGGAGGTGGGGGGGAGGAACTGCCGGTGCTGTTCATAAGTCGCAAGCTCTCTCTTGAGGTAAACGAAGTACAGTAACATCAAAAAGGAGTGTCTTGCAATTATGTGGGCTGTCCTCACCCTCTGCTACTACCTGCTTGGGTGGGCCTTCACCCTCTGCTCAGATCACGCCCACTCCAATGGCACCACCGCATTAAAGATACCAATGCGCGGATCACCCGTTGGTACCTGACACTTCAGCCGTTTAAATTTGAGGTGATCCACAGACCAGGGGCACAGATGGCTGTGGCTGACTTTCTCTCCAGAAATGGAGGGGGAGTTGGCAGGCCGGATGTTGCCCCGTCCTGAGTCGGTGGTGGGGGTATGTGGGGATGGGGGCGTGGTCGTGTATTTGTCTGCGGGAGAGGGAGAGGGAGAGCGGTAAGGCTCGTCACCTGGTCTGTCATTATCACTAACACCTGTGTCTTGTTATAGTGATGGCGGAGGGAGACTTGAAAAGGCCGACAGACGCATCAGTCAGCAGAAAGAGACAGCAGAGAGAGTTGGCAGCATGTGTCCACTACTATTAGAGTGAACTCTCATTGACTTGTTTATGTGTACATTTGGCCACTAAGAGCCCTATTGTTTATGTTTTGTCTGACGCTGAAGAAATAATAAAAATACTCACATTGACTGTTCCGCTGCCTCCTGACACATCCATTTGCCTTGAAGATACTAACATTGTTACAAGGTTATTGACATACATCAGTATTAAAATAAAGTGTTGGATTTGAGGCTAGCCAAAATTTTATGGTTGTATTGTATCGATTTGAAAGTTGTTTTGTTGATTAATTGGTCTCTATGGAAATAAAAGTTGTATACCTTTTCTATGATTTTGCCATCTCGTACAAATTATGGCAAATTGTCATGAGACTATGTTGGGTTGAGTTTAGTCTTTAGTTTTATAATCAAACAACAATTAAAACAATTTACATCTATCTCCTTATTCAGAAAGCTGAGTAAACGTGTGTGTGTGTGTGTGTGTGTGTGTGTGTTAGGGCCACTGAGATTAGATTTTATCTAGTCACTCTTAAGCTACTGTTGTGTTGAAGAGTAATTATAGAGTCAAATCACTCTGGAATCCTCACACCTTTGAAGTTGATCACAGTGCCTCTTAACAGCTCTTAATAGAGCACAGATCTGCATCACACACTCACCAGAGCAGGTCGACAATCTCATCTGTTCACTTCAAAAGAAAGAAACAATACAACTCCATTTATGTAAATGTCACAGTGTCACAGCAGACAATGAACATAATCAAAGAACCATCAAAACTAGTGTTAGAATTCACACGCAAACAATACACAAATAGAAATTAATATTTAATTTTATTTCCACTTTTTATTATTACTTAATTTGCGTATGCATGTATATTTAATGTTACTTGGCAATGTAAGCTTCTTTTTGACCATGCCGATTTGAATCTTGAATCTAAAAACTGAGATGCACTTTCTTAATATCACTTGAAAATATCTGAGACAAAGTCGATACTAAATGAAGGATAATTGAGAACTCCATTAAGTCTACTGAGCTTTGAAAGATCAACATCTGAGCAATACAATTTTCCCCTGGGCACAAACGATAATCTGTGCAAGTTACAGTTCTCCAGCTGGTTATGCAATGCATCGGTAATTATTAAAAGTGGTTTGTCTCAACATGCACAGCGTAATGAAACCAAACGCTCTTATAGCAATTATGTGAATCTTCTCTGATCTGCTGTCAAGCCGCTCTTAAAACATGTCCCTCTAAAATATCTCCAGGCCTGATTCAGACAATCCATTATGCTGACAGCACTTAAAGAAAGGTGTTAATTTACACGCGATTTTGGTCTTTTCAACCAGTTTTGCACAATTAGGTTTTTACTAACATTAACCTTTACATTTTACCTTAGATTTATTCATTTAGCAAATGCCTTTATCCAAAGCAATGTTAAAGCATTTTTTTAAAGCAATTTTTCATAAAGAAGCCAACAATATGAATACTAGATGTTTTTTTTTTTACATTTTAATTCAATTTAAATAAACTAAAATAATAATAATAATTTTATAAAAAGGTTTTCAGTTATTGGTTGATAATTGTATGTGATTCCAGCCAGGTCTCCTAAGCAACCAAACTGGCCCGGTTGCTAGGGAGGGTAGAGTCACATGGGGTAACCTCCTCGTGGTCTCTATAATGTGGTTCGATCTCGGTGGGGCGCGTGGTGAGTTGTGCGTGGATGCCGCGGAAACGTGCTCAACAAGCCATGTGATAAGATGCACAGATTGACGGTCTCAGACGCGGAGGAAACTGAGATTCGATTGAGGCGAGTCACTACACCACCACGAGGACTTAGAGCGCATTGGGAATTGGGCATACCAAATTGGGGAGAAAAGGGGAGAAAATTCTCCCACAAAAAAATCTAATGGAAATAATGACTGTTTTTGAACAGGATGAACAAACTGAGAGTCCCAGCCCAAACTCACACCATTAAAAGTGTCTGCTAAATAAATAATGTAAATGTAAAACTTTTTTTTTTTCTAAGAAACTGGTAAATTTAGAACATTTTCTCTAAGTATTTTTTAAGACTTGTTGATAGCTGTAGATCTTGTTTATTCAGTTCATCATATCTAGCTCACCATCGTGTTGAGTGTCATAAATAAAGGGTGTTGAAGTATGCAGACCATTTATAAAGACCTGAAATTTAGAGTAGTGTTAGTGTAAGGAAACTTCACACCCGGTGGAAGCCCTCGCTTTGATGTCAGACTCTCGAGTATTCTGTAAGCGTTTAGATAAAGATACTACAGCTGGACAAAAGACGCACACAGATGGCTGTTTCCTCTGTTCTCAACCAACAAACTCATCTTTGATGTGTCCCATGAGTATGATGCACAACACTCGCTCACTCTCTGAAAACAGAACGTTCTGTACAGGATAATTTCCCCATTCCCATGTAATATAATGCACAGCATCAAATGTTTCTCTTCTCTTTTGTTTCTTTCTATTCTCTACACTTATAATCCCTGTTACATGAGCGCACACACCTGCTGCATTAGATCATTTGAGGTGTTTGTTAAGTCAAGCATCACTAAGTACTAAGTATCATGAGTATTAAAAATCAGTGTGTTATTGTTCTAAGCAACTGAACTTATTGATTTTCAACTTGTAGATGACAAAATGGATTAAATAAATCCCATAGACTTGCATTGAAGGAGGGACTCGAGCCATATAGCTTTGCATGAGCAAACACCACTGACATTTTCTTCAGAGAATGAAAAAAATCTAGCTTTATTTTATTTTATTTTTAAATACTTATTGGTGTTTCTTCAACTTCAGCTCTTTTAGCACAGTGGACTTCTAGGAATTAAAATATTGTTCAAATATTTTTTGCACTTTCAATAGATTTTTTAATTATTATTTGTATTTCATTAGGATTCCTCTGGTACACACTTAAAAATAGAGGTTCCAAAAATGGTGTTTCGAAGCAGTGCCATAGAAGAACCATTTTTGGTTCCCCAAGAACCTTTCAGTAAAAGTTCTTGAAAGAACCATTTTGAAAATCCTTTTTTTCCAGTCTAAAGAACCTTTTCCCATTACTAAGAACCTTTTGTGCAATGGGAAGGTTCCACATATGTTAAAGGTTCTTCATTAAACCATACATGCTGATAAAGAACCTTTATTTTTAAGAGTGTAGGAGGAAACCTATTGTTTTTGTTAGTATTCTTCTTCTTATTATTATTATTCCTGTAGCTCTAAATTGCCCAATAACTCAAGATCTCCTTGGTAAAAAGTTTTGAAATTTGGCACATTGATACTACAGGCCACAAGTAACTAACACACCAAAAATGGCCCACGTGAGCCTATAGGTGGCGCTACAGGCCACGCCCCAATTTGTCCATTTTCAAAGTGATGCCATTTCCACCCCATAAGTCCAACATTTCTGAAACCTGGTATATATGCCTCCTTTCTCATGAGGAACAAAAAAGACTAGAACCCTTAAAGTCCGCCATGATGGATTTTCCTGTACAATACAAATTTGTCCAAAACTACAAAAATCTACTCCTCCTGAACCATAGCTCCAATTGACTTGAAACTCGGTATGTATGTGTAGGATACATGTCTTTCAATTTGATATTTAGCAAAAATGAATACAATACAGAATGGCTGAAAGGTGCGCATTTATGTAAATGTCCACATTGTCTCAATATCCATATGTCCAAAAAATCTAATGCCATTTTGACTAATGTTATTCCAACCTAACAGGCTTCAAGATGACATCACTCTGCAGTACTGTGCAAAATTTCACCTTGATATGTCAAAAGATGACAGAATTACAGTTTACTATTATTTATCGCTAACGCTAAAATAATGCTTTACAAATCCGCTAGTCATAAAACCGATACTTTGATTCAATCACCAGTTCATATGAAGACTCTTGTTGTTTAATCTCAATGTTTAATAACAAATTAATGAAATGTTGTGTACATGTGTGAAGTACATGTCTCTACCATGTCAATTTTTACATAATTTGCAGTTTTGAGGAGGAATCCGCATTGCTGCTTGCAGCTTTAATTCTGTTTGATATTTTATTTTAAAACACTGGAACTCAAAATCAATTATTGTTAGGTGACATTGGTTTTATGTTGGGAAATATATATATATAAATATATATATACAAATACCTGAAATATCTTGCTTGCATAAGTATTCAACCCCTGTGCTGTGGAAGCTGCCAGGTTACACCAATGAAAGAAATTGCCCTAACGAGGACACAGTTAATTTACCATTGGCATCCACCTGTGAATCATTAAAGTTGCAATCACATTTTCTGTATAAAAACCCATTGTTGAAGGATCATTGTTCAGGCTGGGAATCTGAAGGAAAATGAAGACCAAAGAGCATACCATCCAGAAGTAATAAAAATGCATAGATTAGGGAAAGGGTACAAAATAATATCCAAATGTTTGGATATCCCAGTGAGCACAGCTGGATCAATAATCAGGAAATGGAAGCTGCACCACACCACCAAGGCACTGCCAAGAAAAGGCCGTCCCTCAAAACTCAGTGCTCTAACAAAAAGGAGACTTGTGAGAGAAGCCACAGAGAGGCCAACAATCACTTTGAAGGAGCTACAGAGTTCAGTGGCTGGGAGTGCAGTAATGATGCAACAGTCAACCATATCAAGAGCACTGCATAACGCTGGCCTGTATGGGAGGGTGGCAAGAAAGAAGCCGTTACTCAAAAAGTACCATCTGAAAGCACATCTGGAGTTTGCATGTGAGTGACCCAGCTGCTATGTGGGAGAAGGTTTTGTGGTCAGATGAGACCAAGATAGAGCTTTTTGGCCACAACTCAAAGCGCTATGTGTGGCGTAAACCTAAAAATATGCCTCAAGACACACCACCCCTACAGTGAAGTATGGTGGTGGCAGCATCATGATGTGGGGATGCTTCTCATCAGCAGGGACTGGGCATCTTGTTAGAACTGAAGGAAGAATAGATGGAGCAAAATATAGGGAAATACTGCAAGAGAACCTGCTTCAGTCTGCTAAATGCTATGTGCATTTAAATAAGAATTATACCTTAATGAGAAATGTACCTGCAGAAACACAGATCAAAAATCTGAAAATGGGCACAAAAAGGATCAGTATAGAAACAAGGGAAAGGGTGAGAGACACAGAAAGTGAAGGTGAGTGTAAGAGAGAGAGAGAGAGAAAGAGAGTTGAACTCATTGTGTTATTGTTTGACACAATACCTCTGTGGGGAATATTCATGGGGTCTGTGTGTGTAAAGTCTGCTCTCATTCAGGTCCAGTGGTCATTGTCCTGACCAAAGAGCCCAGCAGGAGACACCTGTGCCAGGCTTCAAGAGAAACCCATCGGCCCTGGACAGACGTCTCAGCCAGGGGGGCATTACCTGAGGGTAGCGTGTTACCTGATGAGAGGTTAAGAGAGAGAGTGAATGAGTGAGCTTATTGTGTCTCTCACTAGTGTGTAACACTGTATTCTGAACCTAAAAGGGATAGTTCACTCAAAAAATCAAAATCTCTCATCATTTACTCACCCTCATGCCATCCCAGATGTATGACTTTCTTTCTTCTGCAGAACACAAATGAAGATTTTTAGAAGAATATTTCAACTCTGTAGGTCCATGCAATGCAAGTGAACTTTGAAGCTCCAAAAAGCATATAAATGCAGCATAAAAGTACTCCATAACACTCCAGTTGTTTAATCCATGTCGTCTGAAGAGGCCCAATCTGTTTTGGGTGAGAACAGACCAAAACATAACTCTTTTTTTTATTTTTTTACTGTACATCTTGACATTGCAGTCTGTAGGCACGATCATGAATTTTTGTTTTTCATTTTTCACGATAATGAACTATTCCTTTAAGATTTATGTACAACATCTACGACATGCTGTGGATTACCACAGAAAGGACAAATAATTTAGACTCGACCCTCAGGTTTGAACAAACAAATGGGAAACATTTTGGAAAACGCAACTATCACACTGTTTCTAAAATGGCACTGAAAGTAACAAATATGCCTCAGTAATTCAAAATATAGGGGTGAAAAATGCCCCAATAATGAATTTTTCTATTTCAGCCTAATTATACATATTGTTATATAAAGTATGCACTGATGTTGATTTTTTGAGTAAAAGGTTACCAATTCTCAAACTAGTTATTCATACTGAGAATTTATGTTAATTGACTGACTACATATAATTATTTGATTTAAAAGGATGAAATTTTTTATTTTTATTAGAAAAAATGCTCAATAAAAGGTATAAAATGCCCTTGAAAATAAAATCCAGGGGCAAATATTGCCTCTTAATGGAAAAGTGAATTTCTGACCATGGTTTCTAAGGTATAACAATGACTTTTAAAGGAACAGTTCCCTCCAGAATGAAAATTCAGTCATAATTTACATTATCATTATTTACTCACCCTCACCAAATGTAGACATGTGAATGAGTGATTTCTGCCACAGCATTTTAGACAAACACTTCAATTACTTACAATAATCATGAAAATAAATGATCTAAGATAAAAAAAAAAATTTTTTTTTCTTTTTTCTAAGTTGCATTCAAAATCCACATGGTTACATTCTGTGTGGGTGCATTAAGTCCACGTCCATTTGGCTACGCTTATGCCTCTCTCATCCACACTGGCATGCCATTTTTCTCCAATCGGAAACTCGCACTAGTACCGCATACTTTGGAAAATGATGACGTTAGTAAATGTAAAACTGAGTTTTCAACAGAAAACGTATTGGATGCTTTTGTTGTACTTATTGATATTAGAAGTTGATATTACACTGAAAATATCCAAGAATATTTTCTTAATAATCAGTTTTCAGGATCCATGTGAAAAGGATGAAGGAAGTGTGGAATCAGAGGTCTGGTGTCTCCACATCTGCCCAGATTGGACATTGATCGGCCGCACTACGTGACCGTCGTCACCTACACATTGTAATTCAGAGTGATTTATTTCTGCTATCAGTCTGTTCACTTCTCAGTACATTTAACTTTGGCCTGTTTTGACAGAGCTGCAGCTATGCAAAAACCACTTTGACTTTGAGTCATGTGAGGTAAAATCAACATGAAAAAGAGGAGTAATATGTTTCCGCTCACAGAGAAGCAAAAGTGAGGAGAGTAAACGCAGCTTTTGTGGTGAAGTGTGATCTATGTAACACAAAGCAAACAAGCATGAAGTAGCTTGAGGTTATAAAAAAATTAATTTTAAAAATAGCCATCCTTTAGGCAAAGTTCAGGCAGTAAGAGCTACTGACCAAACACAGGTGTTAAATCGTGTGTGTCTGAACATGTACTGTGGCATGTGCGCATGTTATCTCTGTTATCGTTCTAACTTTGACCTGAGGAAACCTCTATCAACCACTTACAAAAGTTTAGCATGGCAACCATAGTTTTTTGCGAAAACACCATATACTGTATTACTGTTATTAGCAATGTTTGCTGAGGCAACCACCACTACTGCTCATAGTTAGAGTTAGTGATTTGAACAAACATCTAAGCCTAAGTATTAAATTTCAGAGCACAACCAGTCCTACATCATTTGTTCTATAGACATGAATGATACCTCAAGCCATGTGGTTTGTTGAAATGAGGTATGCTGCTAATTTTTAAAATGATCAGACTTTGATGCATCCAGCAACAAACCAAACACCCTAACAGTGCCCTAGCAACCACTAGGAAAACCCTAGAAACTGCATAGCAATGCACTGACAAACACTCAGAACACCTTGGGAACCACATGGCAACACCATGGCCACCACCCAAACACCCTAGCAACATCCTATTAACCACTTAGAAAACCCTAGCAACCACAAAGCAATGCGCTAACAACCATCCAGAACATTTGATTTGATTTTGATTTGATTTGAACACCTTTGGAACCACATGGCAACACCCTGACAACTACACAAAAACCCTAGCAACCACCCAAACACCCTAGAAACTGCATAGCAATGCACTAAAAACCAGTCAGAACACCTTGGGAACAGCATGGCAACACCCTAGCAACCACCCAAACACCCTATAAACTGCATCGCAATGCACTAACAACCAGTCAGAACACCTTGGGAACAACATGGCAACACCCTGGCAACTACCATACACCCTAGCAACATCCAATTAACCACTTAGAAAACCCTAGCAACCACAAAGCAATGTGCTAACAACCATCCAAAACACCTTGGGAACAGCATGGCAACACCATAGCAACCACCCAAACACCCTGTAAACTGCATCGCAATGCACTAACAACCACTCAGAACACCTTGGGAACAACATGGCAACACCCTGGTAACTACACAAACACCCTAGCAACCATCCAAACACCCAAAAAACTGCTTAGCAATGCACTAACACCCAGTCAGAACACCTTGGGAGCCACATGGCAACACCCTAGCAACTACACTAAACACCCTAACAACCACCCATACACCCTATAAACTGCATCACAATTCACTAACAATCAGTCAGAACACTTTGGGAACCACATGGCAACACACTAGCAACTACCCAAACACCCTAGCAACCACCCAAACACCCAATAAACTGCATAGCAATGCGCTAACAACCAGTCAGAACACCTTGGGAACCAACACCCTGGAAACCACCCAAACACCCCAGTAACCACCCAGAAAACCCTAGTGACCATATAGGAATGCGTTAACAACCAATCAGAACATCTTGGGAACCACATAGCAACACCCTAGCAACTACCCAAACATTCTAGCAACCACCCAAACACCCTAGAAACTGCACTGAAATGTGCTAGCAACCAGTCAGAACACCTTGGGAACCAAAAGCCTGCAAACCACCAAGCAACCACCTACAAAACCGTTGCAACAGCATAGCAATGTGCTAACAACCACTTAGAACACCGTGGCAACCATTTAGAACACCCGGGTAAGCACCCAGAAAACCCTAGTGACCATAGCAATGTGCTAACAAACACCCTAGCATTGTGTTGGCAAGTTTCAATGGTCATACACTGTAAAAAAATAAAATAAAAAATATGTAAAAATGTAACTGACTTTACAGTTATAACAATATCTACAGTCTACAGTAACTAAAGTATTTTGGTGGAAACTATGGTTACCCTGGTACTGGTGATTTTTTGTGTCCCTCCATTCACCTCTCTCTCTGCATTTAAATTCTATGTGATCACCCACAAATATCCGCAAATATCCTAGGTGTTCATGTACGTCAGAGAGCGATCTCAAAGACCTTTAAAGAATCCTTCAAATAATGCTAATGTTGCTCCACTGGCCTCTATAACAGGGACAAGAAGACTCATTTTTGTGATTACATTTTTATGCACTACAATATTCTATACATTATGTATAATGTGCATTGAAAATCGCATTCAAGTAGCAAAAACAAAAAAACAAAAAAAGAATTGCCCTGGGGTGTTGCAATCAAAAAAGAACCGCAACAGCTTTTGAATTATGAAAACAGTCTTTTAATTTTCTTATATAAACGCACAGCTATAGTTTGTGTATGACAGCAGTCATCTGCAACTTGATGAATTAGTTTAGCGCACAAAGCCACAGTGACGATAATACACTCCAAAAAAATGATTTTAAGATTTACGCATTTTAACGTCATAACCAAATTCCTTTTACAATTGAGTAAACTTTAACAAAATAAAATAGGCTAAAATATTTTTTTTGATTGACAGGTTATCAAAAATCTAATGGACCTGATTATGCACATGCTTTGGAAACTTATCTAGGCATTTGTGCACAATAACTTTTCCTGCATTCTCCACTCAAGTGTATGAAAACAGAGTAAACAGGCAGGTTTGACAGGCATGCTAATGTGTGGCATATTAAATGGTTTTTCCGTTGCTTTTCAGCTTTACTTATAAAAAGTGTGTGCTTTTGTATGTATAAACTGTAGGAATTCCTTTTTAACAATCATTAACAGATCATCCTGGCCAACTACAACCAAAACTCACATCAGCAATACAGAATGAGTATCACTCTTAAGAGAAGAAAAATCTCAAGAAGATATCTAAAACTAAAAATTGTGTGAGATGTTGTAAATGAAAATTTTAAATGCAAAATAGCTGCATTTTCACAAGTGGTCCCCACAGTATGTAAAAATGAAAAACGTTTTTTTATTAGAAGTTTAAAAGTCTATTTTCGAATAGCGCAGAGCCAATCCACCCATAGCTGTGCATAGGTGAGTCACAAAGGGTGAGGTTCATTACACTAAGCTTTGTGTACAACAATCTTTTCCCTGTTTGAAGACTTTTCCAGAGTCTTTCTCAATGCTAAATGAACACAGCAACGAATCATGTGCCATTGAACACCGATTGATAAGATACAGCTGCCCGCTATCACAATACAACACTCCGAGTGAAAGATACACGATTATACACTTAGAAAAATTGATACTGAGATGACAGACACTTTGAGTTAGTAGAACTGGTTTTACTTAAAGAGTCTTTTTAAGGCATTTAATCAGTAATGTGATATATATATTCTGACGTTTTGGTTTTCAAGATTCAAAAATCCCTTGTTCCCATAGGAAAGAATCACAAAAGAAATCTCTTTAATAGCTCAACTGTTTCTCATAGACAACAATAAGATTCAATGGAGATCAAATGGAGACTTTTGCTTTTTCAGCCGTCTTTGTTACGGAAGTATTTTTGCCATTCATTTTTTCCACAGTGATTTCATGAATGGACAAAAGGACAAAGGTACAAGACTGCGTACTTAACGTCTTTAATAAAGGAAAGAACTACAATCCCACGAAGCATTGCGAATGATGCAATCGAATTAGAAACTATGGAAAATATAAAACAATTCATTTCAAATTGTTTATTATAAGTATAAAAACAAAATAATTTAATTGTATTGCAAATATTAAGATACAAATATAAAAGTAGATTGAGAGTGTATGCAGAGCTCTTTTGGTGCACTTTGTTGGCTGCAACTCTCTGATTGGTGGATCTCTCTTCAGGGTCATGGGTAGTGTAGTTCTTCACCAAAAAATGTGCTATTAAACATTTTTTTATTTTATCCCCTTTTCTCCTCAAACTGGCATGCCCAGCTCCCACTACTTAGTAGGTCCTCGTGGTGGCGCGGTTACTCACCTCAATCTGGGTGGCGGAGGACAAGTCTCAGTTGCCTCCACTTCTGAGACCGTCAATCCGCGCATCTTATCATGTGACTCGTTGTGCATGACACCGCGGAGACTCACAGCATGTGGAGGCTCATGTTACTCTCCGCGATCCACACACAACTTACCACACGCCCCATTGAGAGCGAGAACCACTAATCGCGACCACAAGGAAGTTACCCCATGTGACTCTACCCTCCCTAGCAACCGGCCAATTTGGTTGCTTAGGAGACCTGGCTGGAGTCACTCAGCACACCCTGGTTTCGAACTCACGACTCCAGGGGTGGTAGTCAGCGTCAATACTCGCCGAGTTACCCAGGCCCCCCTTTATTAAAAATTATTTTTTTTTTAAATCAAGTTGAAATAACGCAGACTGATGGTTTCAACAAAAGCATGTACCATTGATTAACAACTTCAGAGCTCACGGTAGGTCTGTCTTTAAAGGTTTATAATTTATCATAATAAAAAAATGCTTATGGAGGAAATTAATGTGATTTTTACTTCCAGAGCCAGTGTTGAGCTCTATAGTCATTTACAAAAACTTTTAATACAGCTCTACTAATCAGAAATTAGAGTCGGAACTATGCATCCATATCTCTTTCTTAGTGTGTCTGTCTATGCCTAGGCAGTAAAACACACACACACACACGCGCGTACGCGTGCATGCACACACAACTCAAGGTCTACTGAGGACAGCCACACCTAAAACACACATGTGTGTTAAAGTTTGATAGACAGATTATGGTTTTAGTGCCACACTTGAACTTTGTTCCAACCCCTAGTGAGCTGCCTTGCTGTCTACTACCTAAATAGGCATCTACCTTCTAAGTAAGCATCCTATCTGAAATCGTACCTCATAAGAGACTGATGTGCAGGGCACAACAGACTCGGCTCACAGTTGACTGGCAGTTGGGTCATAGACAAACAAGGTTGTCCAAAGTGATAAAAATGAGAACTCATTTAAAAATTGAGTTAAAACACGTGTCAAGTTCAGGAAAAATGTCATCTTTGTGTCAATGATGGTTTCATACATTTCTGAGAAACAGTTTTAGGCATTGAAATACTTTCCTTGCACCTGAGTTAATTTTTAATAATAAATAAATAAATAAATAAACATTTTCAAACATATTTTTCAAGGTAAAAAAATATTGTAGGTGCACTTCATGCTGATGAAAAACACTTTGAGCGTGCGCGTACCTGTCACATCTAGTCGCAGCTCTTTCCTTGCGGTTACATTCTCCCTTCCCTCTCGGGCCACAAGGGGGCCCCCTATAACTGTGTAATTTAGCCATAACAGCGGCCTGAATATTACGCACAGCTCATTGTATATTTAAAAAAACAACAACCTTGCTTTTTGGGACCCCCTGTTGACTCGGGGGCCTTAAGCAGCCGCTTATACCGATTATAGCTAGAAACGGCCCAGTGCGTTTTAAATTAAATTGAGCTATTTAATAGATATTTTTCAGTATTTACTCAAATATAAACATATTTATTATCAAAACTGTGCTACGTCCACCATTGTTGATGACAATTTTCACTAAGCATGTTGCAAAAAAGCATTAACTTGGAGCATCATTTTGCTGCATGCTATTTAAACAAACTTCCAACCCAAATTATTTGGATCGTAACTCGTCCCACACTATTTGTGCTACGGACATGAATGATACCTCAAATCATGCAGTTTGTTGAGGAGGTGTGTTCTAGTACTTTTCTTAGCAATCAAACTTACATTTATGGATGATACAAGTTTGTGAAAAAAAAAAAAAAAACCCATAGCAGTATCTAGAGATCAGAATATCAAAGAGACTTGAGTAACAAGCAACTAGCAATCGCACAGCAATGCATAAGAACACCTGAGCAACCATAAGGCAACACCCTATCAACCAACCAATCAGAACACCCTAGCATTGTAGCAGTGAGTTTTGCACAGGTAAACACCACTCGCATGTTCTGCAGATACCATAAAAATCAAGTTTGTTTGTGTTATTTTGTTAAACTTTTTTATTTGGGGGTGATGTAACTGGCCTCAAAGCTGCGCTTGTGTATTTTATAGTCGCAGTAGTACACACCATCTCATATGTTACTCCAATGCAACAGAGGTCAAGTCACATGGCCATGTTGTCAGGTGACTCATACTATAAATACAACACAAAGGACGAGTTCATGTCATGTTTACTTGTTCTCCAGCAGTTCCCATCACAAACTTTCATGACTCATGCATCGACTAACAATACAGGAGCCCAGGCATTGAAATATCTGTTCCTCACCTTTGTTCAGGAACGTTCTTTACGCTCTCCAAACAAAAGCAGATTGTGGCGAGCAAACCAGGCCTGCTGGACTAGTGTTACCACTCGGGCTGAGATCCCTCGGGCTATTGTCCTCACAATAGACAGATTTAACCGCTGATAACTGCTGTTGTTTATGTTTACACTTTGTCTTGGCAGGTGCTTTACACGAAAGCAACTTCATTCAGAGCTTCTGCAGAAAGACTTCCAGACACAAGTTGAGCTATTAAACATATATTATTTCAAAATACTACAAAAATTGCCGTTTTCATATATGTAACATGCTGTATATTTTCCCAAACATTAGTGGAATTTAAATATGCACATACATGCTCAGATTTATTAACTGTAATTTTACCTGTATGCTCATTTATTCATATATATGGCTGCATATCAGATTTCTGTATTGGTTGCCTCATTTGTGTCTATATATATTTCTACTGAGGAATTTTAAGAGAAAAAAACTTTTATGAAGTTATATGAAAAGACAAGACAGACTGAGACATCTGATTTAGATCTCAGTCTGATCTCAGACATTACTGAGAACTCAATTGGGTCTCCTGAGCCATGAAATAGCAAATTCTGCGCAATAATATTTTCCATTGGGTATATTTGTATCTAGAAATGTATCTTGGGTCAGTACATCTGAAAAATTACATTAATGAGAATATAATGTGAATCGCTTTTGAGAATAAATAAAAAAAAAAAATAATAAATAAAAAAAAATGCTTTTTTGTTATGAAAAAAAAAAGCTTCATTGTTATGAAAATGATGTCACAATAAAAATGGTCCTCATTTTCTGTATGCAATATATATATATATATATATATATATATATATATATATATATATATATATATATATATATATATTTTTTTTAATGTAATGCAATGTAATGTAATGTAATTTAATTTAATTTAATTTAATTTAATTTAATTTTTAAATTTAAATTTAAATTTAAATTACATTTAATTTAATTTAATTTGGAAATGTGACCTGGACATTTTTTTTTTATTATTATTATTATTTTATTTTTTTTGTGAGATTCACTCACATTACTTAATAGAATTAAATGAGTGAATTACTGTAAACACAAGATACATTAATGAATTAATTAGTGTGAATTCATTACTTACAGTACAGACCTAGTAAACAAAAAATAACTTTATGTCTCTTCTTAAGACTACAATAAATGAAGAAGGTAAAGCGGGCCCCACAATTTCTTTTCCTCTAACTGTTCCCATACTCTGAAATCCCTGTAATTACTGTAAACATGCGATGTAGAGCCAAGTTGTTCATCGTCTCCAAGCACATATGCATGTTTAATTTCAAGCAGCTGCATGTTTAATTTAATCTCTAAATATGTCTTTATAGGCCCAGCAGTGAAAGTTTTTCTAGTTTATTAAAAAATGGCAGTGGTCCTGTTTTTATGTCACTCAAATGTGCCTTGAATCTGAGTACACTCAATACGCTGAAAGACCGCAGGTGCTGGTCAGACTCAGCTAAAGGGAGCGTAATACCTGCGGACACATACGTATGAGATTACACAATATCCTGTGCAAGCAAATATCATTTCACAGCACTCGTGTATTTCTGGTCCATGTCTTTAAGAGCACTCTTGACAAGTCTTGATAGCATGTTAAAAGGGTTTATTAAAAAGCGTGCACAATACATATTCAACATCATGATAGTTGTTTAGTGGCATATAGTATAGTTTAGACTTTACACTTCCCAGCATTTTTGTGTATAAATTCGACATGTACGGCTAATTCCTTCACCTTCAACACGAGGTGACTTACATCATTCTAAAACACAATGCACGTTGAGTCAGTGGCTCAAGAACACACAATCAGGATGTGTATTTTATCACCATTTCCTACAAAGACGATGACCATGATTAACTTTTACTGATCAGAGTACATTGTGCTAAAAAAAAGAAACACATTTAACAAGCACTGCATCTCAGATTATGCAAGCACTTGTGGTTAAATTGATGAAAAAAGGAGGATTTACTGTGTGTGATGCAGACAATGAGCCAAAAGGTCAAAGACGTGCTCCACGGCTTTTCTTTGACCTTAGCTTCTTTCAAAAGAGGCTGGTAAAGAACTCTGCCAGCAGACTGTGGCACAGTATTGCGTGAGGAGCAGTGTTGGGGGGTCACATGGTACAAAGTAAACACGCCTGTACATAACCGAGTTTACGCAATACATGAAAGAATGCAGCGAATCTTTTGAAATAAGACCTGGACGTGTTCTTGACAGATTTTGTGAGATTCACACATGGTCTGGTGCTGTAAAACACAGTTTCTCAAAAAAAAAATTATTGAAAAAATGGCAGGCAATTTGAAATAGTGCAATAGGCTGTTAACTTTGTTAGAGGTCTGGGATCAGAAAACACTTTTCCTCATTCATTTTCTCCTTTCAGAACATTTTGTATTAAAGAGTTCTAAGCCATGAACCAAAGCAAACATCTCCGAGGTAAATCACAGCATTTGAAAATCAGAAAAAATAGGCAATTAACTGATCAAACACTTTAGGTTCACAAAAATGGTCCTTGTTTTATAAAAATGTTAGGAACCTGCCTTAAAAAACCCAGAAACAAATACGCTGGTCTGAAGAACCTATAAGGTAACATCAAGACCTTTTGTTTAATCTCCAAAGAACCATTTTGCCAACAACTCCATACAGCCAAAAGTAGTTCTTTGTAGGACCAAATGTGCTCTAAAAACACTTAAGAAACTTTATTTTTAAGAACCATGTTTTAAAGAACCTGGAAATCAATACGCTGGTCTATAGAACCTATACTGTAACATCAATAATTTTTTTTTAATATCCAAAGAATCATTTTACCATCTCAGGAAACCCATAATACAAAAAAAACAGTTATTTGTAGAACCTAACGTGCTTCAAAAAACACTGATTAACCTTTATTTTTAAGAACCATGCTTGGAAGAACCCAGAAACCAATTTGCTGGTTTGAAGAACTTATAATGTAGCATCAAGAACTTTTTATAATCTCCCAAAAAACATTTTTACCAACTTAGAAACCCCATACGTTCGAAAACTGTTTTTTTATAGGACCAAACATGCTCCAAAGAATCACTAAATAAACTTAATTTTGAAGAACCATGCTTTAAATAACGTAGGAATCAATACGCTGGTCTGGGGAACCTATAATATAAAAATCAATATTTCTTTTTTTTTTTTTTTTTTTTTTTTTTTTTTGATCTCTAAAGAACCATTTTACCATCTTACCCATAATACAAAAAAATTAAAAATAAATAAAAAAATAAAAAATTATTATTAGTAGGACCTAACATGCTCAAAAGAACCACTTAGGAACCAGAAACCAATATGCTGGTCTGAAAATCCTATAATGTAACATCAAGAACTTCTTTTTAATTTCCAAAGAACCATTTTAACAAACTTAGGAACCCCATACAGCCAAATATAAATCACAGCATTTGAAAATCAGAAAAAAATAGTTAATTAACTGATCAAACACTTTAGGTTCACAAAAATGGTCCTTGTTTTATAAAAATGTTAGGAACCTGCCTTAAAGAACCCAGAAACAAATACGCTGGTCTGAAGAACCTATAAGGTAACATCAAGACCTTTTGTTTAATCTCAAAAGAACCATTTTGTCAACACCATACAGCCAAAAGTAGTTCTTTGTAGGACCTAATGTGCTCTAAAAAACACTTAAGAAATTTTTATTTTTTTTAAATCATGTTTTAAAGAACCTAGAAATCAATACGCTGGTCTATAGAACCTATACTTTTGCCCAATGCAGCCAAAAATAGTTCTTTGTAGGACACTAACACACTACAAAAAATAAAAATATAAAAACGAAAAAAACTGAACAACCTTTATTTATAAGAACCATGCTTTAAAGATCACAGAGACCAATGCACTGGACTGGAGAACATATAATGTAACATCTAGATTTTTTTTTTTTTTAATCTCCAAAGAGCCATGTTGCTAAATCAGGAACTCAATACAGCCAGTTCTTTGTAGGCCATAACATGGTCCAATGAACCACTTTAGAAACTTTATTTTTAAGAACCAAGTTTTAAACAACCTGAAAATCAACATGCTGCTGTGAAGAACCTATAATGTAACATCAATAACATTTTTTAATATCCAAAGAACCATTTTACCATTTCAGGAACCCCATTATACAAAAAATAGTACGATGTATGACCTAACATACACTAAAGTACCATTAAGGAACCTTTATTTTTAAGAGCCATACTTGAAAGAACCCAGAAACCAATGCACTGGTCTGAAGAACCTATAATGTGATTTCAAGAACTTTTTTAATGTCCAAAGAACCATTTCGCCAACTCAGGAAACCAATACAGCCAGTTGTTTGTAGGACATAACATGCTCCAAAAAACCATTGAAGAACCTTTATTTTTAAGAACCATGCTTTAAAGAACCTATAAATCCAATATGCTGGTCTGAAGAGCTTAGAATGTGATTTCAAGGACTTCTTTTAATCCCAAAAGAACCATGTGGTGATGTGGGCGTGGCCGAGCGACGTCTGTGGAGAGCGAGGCCGGGAGAGGAAGAACGGTAAGGATTGACACCTGTGTGAAATCACCTCTAACAGCGGTTTTGTGTTGCAGTGAGAGCTGGAGAGGGATAAAAGGGAAATCCAAACCGCCGGAGGGGGGAGAGAGATGCACGAAGCTGACTGTGTGCGCATGCGCGCTCGTGTGCAATGTTATGCTGAAAAGCAGATCTTTATGTGTGTAAAATAAAAGACTTTGTGGATTGTTTACCTGGCTTCCGCTTCCTCCTTCAAGGAGAGAGTTAAAGAACTTGTCACAAACCATTGCTAACTCAGGAACCTAATACTGCCAAAAATAGTTATTTGTAGGACCGAGTGTGCGCCAAAGAACCATTGAAGAACCTTTATTTTTAACAGTGCACATTGAAGTCCAAGCTAACATTCTGTCAGGATTGTAATTCGTCCTTTCTGGTCAGTCTGTGGTTGCCCTCTTGTCCTTGAGTATGTGTGACCGCAGTTCTGGCTGGTGGTGGTTAGGTAGAATATGGGGCCCTCTGCTACCTCAAGCCCTGAGTAAACAACATATACAGGGCCTGACCAGGATCAAAAGCCTCCTTTCCCAGACCTACAACCAGGAGAAACTCTGCTGACCAAAAAGCTATATTTGGAATAAGTACATACATTCTTTTCCTAGAATGAGGTGTCTTAAGCAATTGCTGCTGAGAAAGAGCTGCTTTTTTTTTTAAGAGGTCCACTCATTGCTTGGGAGAAATTCACAGAGAGTGTACTGTTTGACCTAGAGACCAATTCCTGTCAAACCCTTTACAAAGGTGGCGTGTTTTTCTCAGGATAATGTGTGAAGATTGTAAAGATGAGAACATGGAAATGTATGCAGGAGTGGCTGATATTGCATTGCTGTGGCTTTTGTTTTTACAACTAAAGATTACAAAGATTCCTATTTCCTGAAAATATGAGAACCATCCAGTCATATCATCAAACTACAGAGGTTACAGTTGTTAAAATACTCTGTTACAGTTAAATATGCAACTATAAGCAAGCCATTCGAAGGTTGATTTCCTAAAGAGTGCAAACACTGACTCTGTGGAGCTTCAAAACATTGGTCTTTAGCCATTATGTGCCATTATCATTATGAAAAAATGTGAATTATGAGATTATCAACAAATTAAATATAGACCCTTTTCACGGACTGTGATGACGCGTTTTATGCTTTGTGTTATATTACCCTGGAATTAGTTTTAAAAAACGTATTACCACAGCTGTGAGGGGGTTTCTATTGCAGCTGCTGAGAGAGTGACAGCAAATTTGTCATCTTCTCCCATCTGACTTTCTTAATCGACTGCTCTCTATTTTTTTTTCCTCTTCTGGAAAGTCATTCAAATGTAATAGTGGAATTTTTTCTTTTGGTCTTAAGAGCAAATGGGTCAGTGAAAATAGTATTTGCTGTGGTCTCCCATTCACTCCCATTCACCGCTGCTGAAGTTTACCCTGTAAACTTTTACTTCCACGTTCTAAAACCCAGAGTGTGAAAAAGGTCTATTAGCAAAAAAAGATTGCTATGCTAACTCGTGCTAAATCTGACGATGCACCATGCTTGCAATCGTTAATATCTTCACAAGAATTAACAGTGTAATTCAATTTGTTTTACTTCAACAGTCGTACATAAGCTAAAAAAACAACTGCTATTCATGCAAAATGTAACACTGTGCCTGTTGCGATTGTTGATATCTTTACAAGTCAAGAGCGTAATTTAGCTCAATTGTCATATTGTTAAAATAGATTGTTATGCTAACACATGCTGAATGTGATGATGCACCATGCTAGTCATTATTAATATCTTCATAAGAATCAAAAGCATAATTTAGTTTGTTTTACCTCAGTCATATATTATCTAAAAAAGTTTGCTATGCTAGCACATGCTAAATGTGACATTGCGCCATTCTTGTGATTGTTAATATTTACACAAGAAATTAGCATCTAAATCAGATTGTTTTACCTCAACCACTAAAATGGACTGTCATTCTTGTCATTGTTAATATCTTCACAATAATCAGGCATGTAATTCAGATTGTCCTACCTCAACCATCATGTATTAGCTAAAAGGGCCTGCTAACACATGATAAATGTGATGTTCTTGTGATTATTTTTGTATTTTTTTTATTTATTTTTTTGGAGGGGGGATTTTTCACGTCCAATTCCCAATGTGCATTTTTTTTTAAGTCCTCGTGGTGGCTTAGTGATTCGCCTCAATCCAGGTGGTGGAGGATGAATCTCAGTTCCATCCATTTCTGAGACTGTCAACATGACTTATCATGTGGCTTGTTGAGTGTGTTGCCATGGAGACATAGCATGTGTGGAGGCTTCATGCCATCCATGCGGCATCCATGCTCAACTCACCATGCGCCCCACCAACAACAAACCACATTATAGTGACTATGAGGAGGTTACCCCATGTGACTCTACCCTCCCTAGCAACCGGGCCAATTTGGTTGCTTAGGAGACCTGGCTGGAGTTACTCAGCACGCCCTGGGATTTGAACTAGCGAGCTAGCGAACTCCAGGGTTGCTAGCATCATTACCACTGAGCTACCCAGGCCCCCCATTCTTGTGATCATTAATCTTTTCCCATGAATCAAGAGCATAATTCAGTTTGTTTTACCTCAGCAGTCGTTTATTAGCTAAAAAAGATTGCTATGCTAACACATGCTAAATGTGACATTGCCCCATTCTTGCTAATTACCAAAAATGTTCACATGAATCAATAGTGTAATTTAGGTTGTTTGACCTCAACTGCGCTTAGTCATCAACATTATTGTTAAAACTGCAATAAGTCACTCTTGTAATGGTTAAGGGAATAATTGTTTTTGCTGATGATTAGTGGCTGCAATTATTTTGTGGTTGAGATTACATACCCTAAAGCCACTCTAAAGACCACATGATCGTGAAAGAGGTCACATTATTTTATTCACGTACCATGTAAATTTAAATGACGTACCATGTAAATTAACCTTCCAAAAGGCCAGATTTCATACATTTCTTGCATCACACCTTGCACCACCAATGGAAACATGTATATGCTTCACGCTACAACCCCCCCAACTTTCAAGCCAAATCTACCCCCTTGTCTCACTGTGCTGCCTGCCTCACTGGACTCACTGTAGTTTGCTTACCACAACTACCGCTCCACTGATGATGCCATTGCAGCTACACTACACACTGCTCTCTCCCACCTGGAAAAAAAAGGAACACTTATGTGAGAATGCTGTTTGTAGATTACAGCTCAGCATTCAACACCATAGAGCCCTCCAAGCTTGATGAGAAACTCTGGGCACTGTGCTTAAACAGCTCGCTGTGCAGCTGGATCCTGGACTTCCTGTCAAGCAAATGCCAGGTGGTTAGAACGGGCAGTAACATCTCCTCATCACTGACCCTCAACACTGGAGCCCCACAGGGCTGTATTCTCAGCCCACTCCTGTATTCCCTGTACACACATGACTGTGTGGCAACACATAGCTCCAATGCCATCATTAAGTTTGCTGATGATACGACGGTGGTAGGTCTGATCACTGACAATGATGAAACAGCCTACAGAGAGGAGGTGCACACTCTGATACACTGGTGTCAGGAGCAAAACCTCTCCCTCAACGTCAGTAAAACAAAGGAGCTTGTGGTGGACTTCAGGAGACAGAGAACACAGTCCCATCACCATCAATGGAGCACCAGTGGAGAGAGTCAGCAGCTTCAAGTTCCTGGGTGTCCACATCACTGAGGAACTCACATGGTCCGTCCACACTGAGGCCATTGTGAAGAAGGCTCATCAGCGCCTCTTCTTCCTGAGACGGCTGAGGAAGTTTGGAATGAACCACCACATCCTCACACGGTTCTACACCTGCACTGTAGAGAGCATCCTGACTGGCTGCATCACTGCCTGGTACGGCAATAGCACCGCCCTCAACTGCAAAGCCCAGCAAAGGGTGGTGCGAACTGCCAGACACATCATCGGGGTGAGCTTCCCTCACTCCAGGACATCTATACCAGGCGGTGTGTGAAAAAAGCTCGGAGGATCATCAGAGCCACCCGAGCCATGGGCTGTTCTCATCGCTACCATCAGGCAGGCGGTATCACAGCATCAGGACCCGCACCAGCCGACTACATGACAGCTTCTTCCCCCAAGCAATCAGACTTTTTAACTCTTGATCGATCACGATACATATATCAGCACCGCACTTTATTAGCCTCAGACTGGACTCACATATATTGCATATTGTGTTCTGTAACAGATGTGTAAACTGTGTTATGTGTAAATCAGATGTTTATTGTAATTGTCATACTGCTATGTTGCTTGGAGCTGCACCCGAGACTTTCACACACTGTTGCACTTGTGTATATGGTTGAGTGACAATAAAAAGATTTGAGGTATTTGATTTGGGGAATGTTCAATAACCGAAAAATAAAACCACAGATTTCGAGCGAAAATGCAAACAGCGTAGGAGTGCCTTGCATTGGGTGACTAATGTCACAGATTACTGTAAATGGCCGCGACTCCTGGTGTTGCGCAAATACATTTTAGCAGGAAGTTGTCTTAAGGGAAATCTAGCTGGAGGGATGTGCTAAAAGTGACAAGAGATTTAGTTGTCACTTTTACAACTAAACTAAAGCATTGCAATCATTCTACTGAATATACACTGTCATTGACATGAGGCTGTCCTTAACTTGACATGCGTGGTTCATTTACAAAGTTTGATTGCTCATTGCTCATACTTTTGTGATGATGTGCTTTATGGAGCTGATAGCAATGCGATGCTCCATAATGAAGGACTTTTAATTTTAAATACTGTAAATGGAATATTAGCTTACTGTATACTATTTAAAACCATTAGTGTTTAAAATATAGTATGTGAAACGACAAATGTTTTAGCATATTTTTTTTTTTTTTATCAAGTGGCATCCATTTATCATTTTGGAAAAAAGTAAGAGGGAATAAAGTACAGTCTGCCAGTCATTTTTGCTGAAAAAGCATTTACAGCAGCTATATAGGAAATCGGTTGCCTGGGGCAACGGTCAATTGACCCTTCAATAAGCCCTACCTTAAAAATGATCCCATTCCTATCTTAGCAACTGTTGCCGTTCACCATTTTTTCATCTGACAAGCGTTTGCTTTTTTTTAAAGAGTTTATGGGAGTCCTGTGTGCTTAAGTAGATTGAGGCAGAATTTTATAGAAATGTTCCAAAAAATATGGAAAACAAATTGTTGCCGGATCACATATAATAGTGATATATCATAGTGATTCTGACTGTGATAAAAAAATGTTGTTTTTTTTTAAATGCTTTGTAAATAAAATATAAATGTAATAAATATGCTTTGAAATGTCGCTCTTCATTCCAGCACACGTAACAATAAAACCCATTCAGTTTATGAGAATATTTGGCCAAAAAGCATGCCATTTCCGGCAATCTCCCATTCATTCCAATGGGAAACTCTGCAAACCTTGCCAGAGCAAACAATGTAACCCAAGGGGGGGGCAGAGCTCTACGAACGGTCAATTACACAGTTTAGTGGTCATTATGCGAAAGTATGTTAGCGCTGAATTCCACAATTAAACAATCACAATCAAGATGTGTCATAAATATGGTCATCATGCAAAATTAATCCTCAATGTCCATCTCTGAAATATTACCATTTATAACCATAACCTGGCCATACATGACCATGATCTGTAAACTGCAGTCTATTCCCAGCCATCTGCACTAGTTCGTAAACATGGTGCATGTCCTGTGAGGTCATGAAATGTGTGTGTTTGTTCAGAGCGCAGAACGGTTTCCACAGATCTGTTCAAACATGGGAAATGTCTGTGAAATTTGTGTCATTTTTCACTGTCTCCTTAAATGTATAAAAGCATGAACATGTCGCTGTATAAACACAAACAATGTGTGTATGTGGCACTACCACTTCTACAATGTACATAAGTTTGTGTGTGTGTGTGTGTATGTGTGTGTATGTGTGTGTACAGGTTTTGCTATACGTGTGAGAGCCACATTTTTAGAAAATGTCCTAATATACTGAAACATGACAAAAACTGACAACTGAGGACATTTTAGGTGATCATTAAAAGTAAAAAAGGCATAGTTTACTTTTAAATTTAAGTAAATGGGATTTTTCCACCTTTCTTATCATCCGTAGTAGGGTTGGGTTGATATTCAGAACTATTCAGTTCCATTTCTTTTAAAATAAAGAAACTGAATGATTTTCATCACTTTTGGTTCCATTAACGTTTCTCGAATGTGAATCTACAGCGCAAAACATTTAGCACAACCGGTTTGGTCTGATTCCCAAACGAACGTGTCTTATATGTCGGTTCTTTTAAATCTACAGTGGGAAACATCGAATGTGACCATTGTGGGCCGATTTCAAAATGAATAACTCTTATGAGCTGGTTCTTTTATTTACAGTGCAAAACATACAGCGTGACCAGTGTAGTCTGGTTCCCCAACGAATAACTCTTATGAGACGGTTCTTTGAAATTTACAACGGGAAACATACAACACGACCAGTGTAGACCAATTCCCGTACGAATGGCTCTCATAAGCTGGTTATTTTTGTTGGTTCTTGGTTCTTTTACACGCATAAGTTTAATACTTAGTGATAGTAGTTTGTTAAAATCCCTTACCCTAAAAATTAGCAATATTAATATTGATGCTTGCATTAGCAATCTAGTCCTAGAACATCAAAAACCATTATGACGTTAATAATAATGTCTCCTTGGGTGTTGGGCTGTAGACAGTGAATATACCGCTAGCAATGACCCAGGATCTTGTCAACGTTTGTACAGCAAGAGCGAGGGCCAGGAAAACACTGGGAGGTTGTAGACTCTCTCACTCTAGCACTTTGTATCAACAGGAAACATCTTTTCACGGGCAAGGAAGTGTCGCTATCTAATTGGCTTGGTGTGATTCAATGAGAAACATTTTCTCAGCCAATGGGAGCAATGCTATTTTGAGTGGCGCTATAAAACCTGAGAAGTTCACAGATCTCACACCACATGAGTGCTGTGAGCTCAGAGGAACGCCAGACCTCTGCTGAGTTGCCCAGCGCCTCTGAATCACTTCACAAGCACTTGCATTCAACGCTGGGTAGGAAAACTGACTCACAAAACACAAACACTCTCATGCACCGATGTCATTCTCTTATAACATGGTTTGTTTATCCTTTGGCCCTGGCATGTTCTGGCAAGTTCATCCTGGTTTCTATTAGTACAGAAGACCATGTGACAGTGGTAAAACGAAATGTAATAAAAAGACACTATTGCTAAACAGGTGCATTAAGATAAATGGGTACATGGCACCAAGAAGAATTTGGACACTTAAGTTGCACTTAAAATGTTAAAATAATGGCATTTGCAAAAAGCAAATGGCATTTATTGTAAGTGCAATGACATTCATGCATTTTTCAGTGTTACTCAAAGGCACAGTTCACTCAAAAATAAAAATGTTCTCACTATTTAATCGCCATTATGTTGTTCCAAACCCTTATGCTGTTTATTTTTTTATTTTTTTTATTTTTGTGGAACAAAAAGTATAACATGTGAAGAATTTTTTTGCTTTTCAATACGAGTTTAAATTTATCACGTCTCTCGTCTCTTCGGGTTCTCTTCCAATACCTTTATCTATCATGTATTAAAATTAAACATGGTTTTACTACAGTAACCATATTTTAACCATGATACAACAAAAGTTGTACAACTACATTTTTTTCCCCCTTTGGTTATAGTTTTACTACAATATAACAATTGAACTATAGTTACTGTAGTAAAGCTATGGTAAGTTTGGTGGTTACAGTTTTACTACAAATACAAAAGTTGAACTATAGTTACTCTAGAAAAGCTATGGTAAGTTTTCTGGTTATAATTATACTACAATATTTGAACTATAGTTACTGTAGTAAAGCTATGGTAAATTTTGTGGTTATAGATTTAATACAAACATAATATTTGAAAAAAAAAAATCTGCAGAAAAGCCATGTTTTTTTTCTGGATCTATTTTTACTACAAATACAATATTTGAACTCTAGCTACTCTAGTAAAGCCATGGTAAGTTTTCTGGTTATAGTTTTACTACAAATACAATATTTGAACTCTAGTTACTCTAGTAAAGCTATGGTAAGTTTTCTGGTTATAGTTTTACTACAAATACAATATTTGAACTCTAGTTACTCTAGTAAAGCTATGGTAAGTTTTCTGGTTATAGTTTTACTACAAATACAATATTTGAACTCTAGTTACTCTAGTAAAGCTATGGTAAGTTTTCTGGTTATAGTTTTACTACAAATACAATATTTGAACTATAGTTACTGTAGTAAATCTATGGTAAATTTTCTGGTTATAGTTTTACTACAAATACAATATTTGAACTCTAGTTACTGTAGTAAAGCCATGGTAAGTTTTCTGGTTATAGTTTTACTACAAATACAATATTTGAACTCTAGTTACTCTAGTAAAGCTATGGTAAGTTTTCTGGTTATAGTTTTACTACAAATACAATATTTGAACTATAGTTACTGTAGTAAATCTATGGTAAATTTTGTGGTTATAGTTTTACTACAAATACAATATTTGAACTCTAGTTACTCTAGTAAAGCTATGGTAAATTTTCTGGTTATAGTTTTACTACAAATACAATAGTTGAACTCTAGTTACTGTAGTAAAGCCATGGTAAGTTTTGTGGTTATAGTTTTACTACAAATACAATATTTGAACTATAGTTACTGTAGTAAAGCCATGGTAAGTTTTCTGGTTATAGTTTTACTACAAATACAATATTTGAACTATAGTTACTGTAGTAAATCTTTGGTAAATTTTCTGGTTATAGTTTTACTACAAATACAATATTTGAACTATAGTTACTGTAGTAAAGCTATGGTAAGTTTTCTGGTTACAGTTTTACTACAAATACAATATTTGAACTATAGTTACTGTAGTAAAGCTATGGTACATTTTGTGGTTATAGTTTTACTACAAATACAATATTTGAACTATAGTTACTGTAGTAAAGCTATGGTAAATTTTCTGGTTATAGTTTTACTACAAATACAATATTTGAACTATAGTTACTGTAGTAAAGCTATGGTACATTTTGTGGTTATAGTTTTACTACAAATACAATATTTGAACTATAGTTACTGTAGTAAATCTATGGTAAATTTTCTGGTTATAGTTTTACTACAAATACAATATTTGAACTATAGTTACTGTAGTAAAGCCATGGTAAATTTTGTGGTTATAGTTTTACTACAAATACAATATTTGAACTATAGTTACTGTAGTAAAGCTATGGTAAATTTTCTGGTTATAGTTTTACTACAAATACAATATTTGAACTATAGTTACTGTAGTAAATCTATGGTAAATTTTGTGGTTATAGTTTTACTACAAATACAATATTTGAACTCTAGTTACTCTAGTAAAGCTATGGTAAGTTTTCTGGTTATAGTTTTACTACAAATACAATATTTGAACTATAGTTACTGTAGTAAAGCCATGGTAAATTTTCTGGTTATAGTTTTACTACAAATACAATATTTGAACTCTAGTTACTCTAGTAAAGCTATGGTAAATTTTCTGGTTATAGTTTTACTACAAATACAATATTTGAACTATAGTTACTCTAGTAAAGCTATGGTAAGTTTTCTGGTTATAGTTTTACTACAAATACAATATTTGAACTATAGTTACTGTAGTAAATCTATGGTAAATTTTCTGGTTATAGTTTTACTACAAATACAATATTTGAACTCTAGTTACTCTAGTAAAGCTATGGTAAGTTTTCTGGTTATAGTTTTACTACAAATACAATATTTGAACTATAGTTACTCTAGTAAAGCTATGGTAAATTTTGTGGTTATATTTGTACTACAAATACAATAGTTGAACTATAGTTACTCTAGTAAAGCTATGGTAAGTTTTCTGGTTATAGTTTTACTACAAATACAATATTTGAACTATAGTTACTGTAGTAAAGCTATGGTACATTTTGTGGTTATAGTTTTACTACAAATACAATATTTGAACTATAGTTACTGTAGTAAAGCTATGGTAAATTTTCTGGTTATAGTTTTACTACAAATACAATATTTGAACTATAGTTACTGTAGTAAAGCTATGGTAAGTTTTCTGGTTATAGTTTTACTACAAATACAATATTTGAACTATAGTTACTGTAGTAAATCTATGGTAAATTTTGTGGTTATAGTTTTACTACAAATACAATATTTGAACTATAGTTACTGTAGTAAAGCTATGGTAAATTTTGTGGTTATAGTTTTACTACAAATACAATATTTGAACTATAGTTACTGTAGTAAAGCTATGGTAAGTTTTGTGGTTATAGTTTTACTACAAATACAATATTTGAACTATAGTTACTGTAGTAAAGCTATGGTAAATTTTGTGGTTATAGTTTTACTACAAATACAATATTTGAACTATAGTTACTGTAGTAAAGCTATGGTAAATTTTGTGGTTATAGTTTTACTACAAATACAATATTTGAACTATAGTTACTGTAGTAAAGCTATGGTAAATTTTGTGGTTATAGTTTTACTACAAATACAATATTTGAACTATAGTTACTGTAGTAAAGCTATGGTACAGTTTTGTGGTTATAGTTTTACTACAAATACAATATTTGAACTATAGTTACTGTAGTAAAGCTATGGTAAATTTTGTGGTTATAGTTTTACTACAAATACAATATTTGAACTATAGTTACTGTAGTAAAGCTATGGTAAGTTTTGTGGTTATAGTTTTACTACAAATACAATATTTGAACTATAGTTACTGTAGTAAAGCTATGGTAAATTTTCTGGTTATAGTTTTACTACAAATACAATATTTGAACTATAGTTACTGTAGTAAAGCTATGGTAAATTTTGTGGTTATAGTTTTACTACAAATACAATATTTGAACTATAGTTACTGTAGTAAAGCTATGGTAAATTTTCTGGTTATAGTTTTACTACAAATACAATATTTGAACTATAGTTACTGTAGTAAAGCCATGGTAAGTTTTCTGGTTATAGTTTTACTACAAATACAATATTTGAACTATAGTTACTGTAGTAAAGCTATGGTAAGTTTTCTGGTTATAGTTTTACTACAAATACAATATTTGAACTATAGTTACTGTAGTAAAGCTATGGTAAGTTTTGTGGTTATAGTTTTAATACAAATACAATATTTGAACTATAGTTACTGTAGTAAAGCTATGGTAAATTTTGTGGTTATAGTTTTACTACAAATACAATAGTTGAACTATAGTTACTCTAGTAAAGCTATGGTAAATTTTGTGGTTATAGTTTTACTACAAATACAATATTTGAACTATAGTTACTGTAGTAAAGCTATGGTAAGTTTTGTGGTTATAGTTTTAATACAAATACAATATTTGAACTATAGTTACTGTAGTAAATCTATGGTAAGTTTTGTGGTTATAGTTTTACTACAAATACAATATTTGAACTATAGTTACTGTAGTAAAGCTATGGTAAGTTTTCTGGTTACAGTTTTACTACAAATACAATATTTGAACTATAGTTACTGTAGTAAAGCTATGGTAAATTTTGTGGTTATAGTTTTACTACAAATACAATATTTGAACTATAGTTACTGTAGTAAAGCTATGGTAAATTTTCTGGTTATAGTTTTACTACAAATACAATATTTGAACTATAGTTACTGTAGTAAAGCTATGGTAAGTTTTCTGGTTATAGTTTTACTACAAATACAATATTTGAACTATAGTTACTGTAGTAAAGCTATGGTAAGTTTTCTGGTTATAGTTTTACTACAAATACAATATTTGAACTATAGTTACTGTAGTAAAGCCATGGTAAGTTTTGTGGTTATAGTTTTACTACAAATACAATATTTGAACTATAGTTACTCTAGTAAAGCTATGGTAAATTTTTTTGGTTATAGTTTTACTACAAATACAATAGTTGAACTCTAGTTACTCTAGTAAAGCCATGGTAAGTTTTGTGGTTATAGTTTTACTACAAATACAATATTTGAACTATAGTTACTGTAGTAAAGCCATGGTAAGTTTTCTGGTTATAGTTTTACTACAAATACAATATTTGAACTCTAGTTACTCTAGTAAAGCCATGGTAAATTTTCTGGTTACAGTTTTACTACAAATACAATATTTGAACTATAGTTACTGTAGTAAAGCCATGGTAAATTTTGTGGTTATAGTTTTACTACAAATACAATATTTGAACTATAGTTACTGTAGTAAAGCCATGGTAAGTTTTCTGGTTATAGTTTTACTACAAATACAATATTTGAACTATAGTTACTGTAGTAAAGCTATGGTAAGTTTTCTGGTTACAGTTTTACTACAAATACAATATTTGAACTCTAGTTACTCTAGTAAAGCTATGGTAAGTTTTCTGGTTACAGTTTTACTACAAATACAATATTTGAACTATAGTTACTGTAGTAAAGCCATGGTAAGTTTTGTGGTTACAGTTTTACTACAAATACAATATTTGAACTATAGTTACTGTAGTAAAGCCATGGTAAGTTTTGTGGTTACAGTTTTACTACAAATACAATATTTGAACTATAGTTACTGTAGTAAATCTATGGTAAATTTTGTGGTTATAGTTTTACTACAAATACAATATTTGAACTATAGTTACTGTAGTAAAGCCATGGTAAATTTTCTGGTTATAGTTTTACTACAAATACAATATTTGAACTATAGTTACTGTAGTAAAGCTATGGTAAATTTTGTGGTTATAGTTTTACTACAAATACAATATTTGAACTATAGTTACTGTAGTAAAGCCATGGTAAATTTTCTGGTTATAGTTTTACTACAAATACAATATTTGAACTCTAGTTACTGTAGTAAAGCTATGGTAAATTTTGTGGTTATAGTTTTACTACAAATACAATATTTGAACTATAGTTACTGTAGTAAAGCTATGGTAAATTTTCTGGTTATAGTTTTACTACAAATACAATATTTGAACTATAGTTACTGTAGTAAAGCCATGGTAAATTTTCTGGTTATAGTTTTACTACAAATACAATATTTGAACTATAGTTACTGTAGTAAAGCTATGGTAAATTTTCTGGTTATAGTTTTACTACAAATACAATAATTGAACTATAGTTACTCTAGTAAAGCCATGGTAAATTTTCTGGTTACAGTTTTACTACAAATACAATATTTGAACTATAGTTACTGTAGTAAAGCTATGGTAAGTTTTCTGGTTACAGTTTTACTACAAATACAATATTTGAACTATAGTTACTGTAGTAAAGCCTATGGTAAATTTTGTGGTTATAGTTTTACTACAAATACAATATTTGAACTATAGTTACTGTAGTAAAGCTATGGTAAGTTTTGTGGTTATAGTTTTACTACAAATACAATATTTGAACTATAGTTACTGTAGTAAAGCTATGGTAAGTTTTGTGGTTATAGTTTTACTACAAATACAATATTTGAACTATAGTTACTGTAGTAAAGCTATGGTAAGTTTTGTGGTTATAGTTTTACTACAAATACAATATTTGAACTATAGTTACTGTAGTAAAGCTATGGTAAATTTTGTGGTTATAGTTTTACTACAAATACAATATTTGAACTATAGTTACTGTAGTAAAGCTATGGTACATTTTGTGGTTATAGTTTTACTACAAATACAATATTTGAACTATAGTTATTGTAGTAAAGCTATGGTAAGTTTTGTGGTTATAGTTTTACTACAAATACAATATTTGAACTATAGTTACTGTAGTAAAGCTATGGTAAGTTTTGTGGTTATAGTTTTACTACAAATACAATATTTGAACTATAGTTACTGTAGTAAAGCTATGGTAAGTTTTGTGGTTATAGTTTTACTACAAATACAATATTTGAACTATAGTTACTGTAGTAAAGCTATGGTAAGTTTTGTGGTTATAGTTTTACTACAAATACAATATTTGAACTATAGTTACTGTAGTAAAGCTATGGTAAGTTTTGTGGTTATAGTTTTACTACAAATACAATATTTGAACTATAGTTACTGTAGTAAAGCTATGGTAAGTTTTGTGGTTATAGTTTTACTACAAATACAATATTTGAACTATAGTTACTGTAGTAAAGCTATGGTAAGTTTTGTGGTTATAGTTTTACTACAAATACAATATTTGAACTATAGTTACTGTAGTAAAGCTATGGTAAGTTTTCTGGTTATAGTTTTACTACAAATACAATATTTGAACTATAGTTACTGTAGTAAAGCTATGGTAAGTTTTGTGGTTATAGTTTTACTACAAATACAATATTTGAACTATAGTTACTGTAGTAAAGCTATGGTAAATTTTCTGGTTATAGTTTTACTACAAATACAATATTTGAACTATAGTTACTGTAGTAAAGCCATGGTAAGTTTTGTGGTTATAGTTTTACTACAAATACAATATTTGAACTATAGTTACTGTAGTAAAGCTATGGTAAATTTTCTGGTTATAGTTTTACTACAAATACAATATTTGAACTATAGTTACTGTAGTAAAGCTATGGTAAGTTTTGTGGTTATAGTTTTACTACAAATACAATATTTGAACTATAGTTACTGTAGTAAAGCTATGGTAAGTTTTCTGGTTATAGTTTTACTACAAATACAATATTTGAACTATAGTTACTGTAGTAAAGCTATGGTAAGTTTTCTGGTTATAGTTTTACTACAAATACAATATTTGAACTATATTTACTGTAGTAAAGCTATGGTAAGTTTTGTGGTTATAGTTTTACTACAAATACAATATTTGAACTATAGTTACTGTAGTAAAGCTATGGTAAATTTTCTGGTTATAGTTTTACTACAAATACAATATTTGAACTATAGTTACTGTAGTAAAGCCATGGTAAATTTTCTGGTTATAGTTTTACTACAAATACAATATTTGAACTATAGTTACTGTAGTAAAGCCTATGGTAAATTTTGTGGTTATAGTTTTACTACAAATACAATATTTGAACTATAGTTACTGTAGTAAAGCCATGGTAAGTTTTTCTGGCTGCTAGTTTTTACTACAAATACAATATTTGAACTCTAGTTACTCTAGTAAAGCCATTGTAAATGTTGTGGTTATAGTTTTACTACAAATACAATATTTGAACTATAGTTACTGTAGTAAATCTATGGTACATTTTGTGGTTATAGTTTTACTACAAATACAATATTTGAACTATAGTTACTGTAGTAAAGCTATGGTAAATTTTGTGGTTATAGTTTTACTACAAATACAATATTTGAACTATAGTTACTGTAGTAAAGCTATGGTAAGTTTTGTGGTTATAGTTTTACTACAAATACAATATTTGAACTATAGTTACTGTAGTAAAGCTATGGTAAGTTTTGTGGTTATAGTTTTACTACAAATACAATATTTGAACTATAGTTACTGTAGTAAAGCTATGGTAAATTTTGTGGTTATAGTTTTACTACAAATACAATATTTGAACTATAGTTACTGTAGTAAAGCTATGGTAAGTTTTGTGGTTATAGTTTTACTACAAATACAATATTTGAACTATAGTTACTGTAGTAAAGCTATGGTAAGTTTTGTGGTTATAGTTTTACTACAAATACAATATTTGAACTATAGTTACTGTAGTAAAGCTATGGTAAGTTTTGTGGTTATAGTTTTACTACAAATACAATATTTGAACTATAGTTACTGTAGTAAAGCTATGGTAAGTTTTGTGGTTATAGTTTTACTACAAATACAATATTTGAACTATAGTTACTGTAGTAAAGCTATGGTAAGTTTTGTGGTTATAGTTTTACTACAAATACAATATTTGAACTATAGTTACTGTAGTAAAGCTATGGTAAGTTTTGTGGTTATAGTTTTACTACAAATACAATATTTGAACTATAGTTACTGTAGTAAAGCTATGGTAAGTTTTGTGGTTATAGTTTTACTACAAATACAATATTTGAACTATAGTTACTGTAGTAAAGCTATGGTAAATTTTGTGGTTATAGTTTTACTACAAATACAATATTTGAACTATAGTTACTGTAGTAAAGCTATGGTAAATTTTGTGGTTATAGTTTTACTACAAATACAATATTTGAACTATAGTTACTGTAGTAAAGCTATGGTAAATTTTCTGGTTATAGTTTTACTACAAATACAATATTTGAACTATAGTTACTGTAGTAAATCTATGGTAAATTTTCTGGTTATAGTTTTACTACAAATACAATATTTGAACTATAGTTACTGTAGTAAAGCCATGGTAAGTTTTGTGGTTATAGTTTTACTACAAATAAAAAAGTTGAACTATAGTTACTCTAGTAAAGCTATGGTAAATGTTTTTGGTTATAGTTTTACTACAAATACAATAGTTGAACTCTAGTTACTCTAGTAAAGCTATGGTAAGTTTTGTGGTTATAGATTTACTACAAACATAATATTTGAAAAAATATTTCTGCGGAAAAACCATGTTTTTTTCTGCTTACTGTTTTTACTACAAATACAATAGTTGAACTCTAGTTACTCTAGTAAAGCCATGGTAAATGTTTAATTATAGTTTTACTACAAATACAATATTTGAACTATAGTTACTGTAGTGAAGTCATGGTAAATTTTGTGGTTATAGTTTTACTACAAATATAATATTTGAACTATAGTTACTGTAGTAAAGCCATGGTAAGTTTTGTGGTTATAGTTTTACTACAAATACAATATTTGAACTATAGTTACTGTAGTAAAGCTATGGTAAATTTTGTGGTTATAGTTTTACTACAAATACAATATTTGAACTATAGTTACTGTAGTAAAGCTATGGTAAATTTTGTGGTTATAGTTTTACTACAAATACAATATTTGAACTATAGTTACTGTAGTAAAGCCATGGTAAGTTTTGTGGTTATAGTTTTACTACAAATACAATATTTGAACTATAGTTACTGTAGTAAAGCCATGGTAAATTTTCTGGTTATAGTTTTACTACAAATACAATATTTGAACTATAGTTACTGTAGTAAATCTATGGTAAATTTTGTGGTTATAGATTTACTACAAATACAATATTTGAACTATAGTTACTGTAGTAAAGCCATGGTAAATTTTCTGGTTATAGTTTTACTACAAATACAATATTTGAACTATAGTTACTGTAGTAAATCTATGGTAAATTTTGTGGTTATAGATTTACTACAAACATAATATTTGAACATATAGTTATCTGTAGTAAAGCTATGGTAAGTTTTCTGGTTATAGTTTTACTACAAATACAATATTTGAACTATAGTTACTGTAGTAAAGCTATGGTAAATTTTGTGGTTATATTTGTACTACAAATACAATAGTTGAACTATAGTTACTGTAGTAAAGCTATGGTAAATTTTCTGGTTATAGTTTTACTACAAATACAATATTTGAACTATAGTTACTGTAGTAAAGCCATGGTAAATTTTCTGGTTATAGTTTTACTACAAATACAATATTTGAACTATAGTTACTGTAGTAAAGCCATGGTAAATTTTCTGGTTATAGTTTTACTACAAATACAATAGTTGAACTATAGTTACTCTAGTAAAGCTATGGTAAATTTTGTGGTTATAGATTTACTACAAACATAATATTTGAAAAAATATTTCTGCGGAAAAACCATGTTTTTTCTGCTGCTGTTTTTACTACAAATACAATAGTTGAACTCTAGTTACTCTAGTAAAGCCTTGGTAAATGTTTAATTATAGTTTTACTACAAATAAAATATTTGAACTACAGTAATTGTATTGAAGTCATGGTAAATTTTGTGATTAAAGTTTTACTACAAATATAATAGTTGAACTATAGTTATTGTAATAAAGCCATGGTATGTTATGTGGTTATAGTTTTACTACAAATACAATATTTGAAATATAGTTACTGTAGTAAAGCAATGGTAAGTTTTATGGTTATAGTTTTACTACAAATACAATAACTGAACTATAGTTACTGTAGTAAATCTATGGTAAAATTTGTGGTTATAGTTTTACTACAAATACAATATTTGAACTATCGTTACTCTAGTAAAGCTATGGTACATTTTGTGATTAAAGTTTTACTACAAATATAATAGTTGAACTATAGTTATTCTAATAAAGCCATTGTAAAGTTTGTGGATATAGTTTTACTACAAATAAAATATTTGAACTATAGTTACTGTAGTAAAGCCATGGTAAATTTTCTGGTTATAGTTTTACTACAAATACAATATTTGAACTATAGTTACTGTAGTAAAGCTATGGTAAGTTTTCTGGTTATAGTTTTACTACAAATACAATATTTGAACTATAGTTACTGTAGTAAAGCCATGGTAAGTTTTGTGGTTATAGTTTTACTACAATATTTGAACTATAGTTACTGTAGTAAATCTATGGTAAATTTTGTGGTTATAGTTTTACTACAAATACAATATTTGAACTATAGTTACTGTAGTAAAGCTATGGTAAATTTTGTGGTTATAGTTTTACTACAAATACAATATTTGAACTATAGTTACTGTAGTAAAGCTATGGTAAATTTTGTGGTTATAGATTTACTACAAACATAATATTTGAAAAAAAAAACATCTGCAGAAAAGCCATGTTTTTTTTCTGGATCTATTTTTACTACAAATACAATATTTGAACTCTAGCTACTCTAGTAAAGCTATGGTAAATTTTGTGGTTATATTTGTACTACAAATACAATAGTTGAACTATAGTTACTGTTGTAAAGCTATGGTAAATTTTCTGGTTATAGTTTTACTACAAATACAATATTTGAACTATAGTTACTGTAGTAAAGCCATGGTAAGTTTTGTGGTTATAGTTTTACTACAATATTTGAACTATAGTTACTGTAGTAAATCTATGGTAAATTTTGTGGTTATAGTTTTACTACAAATACAATATTTGAACTATAGTTACTGTAGTAAAGCTATGGTAAATTTTGTGGTTATAGTTTTACTACAAATACAATATTTGAACTATAGTTACTGTAGTAAAGCCTATGGTAAATTTTGTGGTTATAGTTTTACTACAAACATAATATTTGAACTACAATACATCTGCAGAAAAGCCATGGTTTATTTCTGTGATCTATAATTTTACTACAAATACAATATTTGAACTCTAGCTACTCTAGTAAAGCTATGGTAAATTTTGTGGTTATATTTGTACTACAAATACAATAGTTGAACTATAGTTACTGTTGTAAAGCTATGGTAAATTTTCTGGTTATAGTTTTACTACAAATACAATATTTGAACTATAGTTACTGTAGTAAAGCCATGGTAAATTTTCTGGTTATAGTTTTACTACAAATACAATATTTGAACTATAGTTACTGTAGTAAAGCCTTGGTAAATTTTGTGGTTATAGATTTACTACAAACATAATATTTGAAAAAATATTTCTGCGGAAAAACCATGTTTTTTTCTGCTGCTGTTTTTACTACAAATACAATAGTTGAACTCTAGTTACTCTAGTAAAGCCATTGTAAATGTTGTGGTTATAGTTTTACTATAAATACAATATTTGAACTATAGTTGCTGTAAGAAAGCCATGGTAAGTTTTGTGGTTATAGTTTTACTACAAATACAATAGTTGAACTGTAGTTACTGTAGGTAAATCATGGTTCATTCTTGAAAGAGATGAATAAAGGTATTGCAAGGGAATGCAAAACGTTTTTTAGAAAATACAATTCCTCCATGTCCTCTAGATGCTCTGTAGATTTCAGAGCTTCTGCAAAGAGAAAAATTATCAGTGAACCATGACTTAAATTTCCATCCATTCCTCACACAAAACTAGCTAATGGCTTCAAAATATTTATTTTAGAATACATCATTTTATGTTCCCTTTAGAAGAAAGTCATTGATATATATTTGGATTGACATGAGGGTGAGTACATGATGATGAACTATTCTTTTAATAGTTCTATAAACTGAGGTTAGTGATAAACCAAAAAGGCTATGATTGCCTCAACTGGCAGTATAGTAAATTAAGCAACGACTTGAATATGGAATTGACTTGGTGTCCAGTATGTGGACAAGTTGTGAACATACCATTACATGTCAGAGTTTTCTGTCATTTATGCAAGGGCAAAGCATGGCTACAGGTCCAAAAATATCTCGTGCCATTCCTTTATGAGAGCACAAGAGGCCGAGCAGCCTTGGCACGCTGGCGGAATTCTGTAATTAGCACACGCCGCTCTGAGACAAAAGGACTGCCAAGGGTCAGAAGGGAAGCAGAACAATCCTACAGCCTGAGCACATTCCAAAAAAAGCCGACGTGTAGGAATCACAGGTCCATAAGACTCCTTCATATTATACTGCGACATGGTGAGTCACCTCGGCTAAAAGAGGAAGATGACATAAACGCCGGGTTTGGAAAATGCATGGTCACCAAAGAGACCAAAAGAACGTTCAGCTCAAACCAGGAGCGCCGGTTGATTGTTGGTTTGTGACTGATTTAGTGCAAAATTTAAAAGAATAGTTCACCCAAAAAGTAAAATTGTGTCATCATTTACTCCCCTTCATATCATTCCAAACCTGTATGACTGATATAAGAAAGCAAATTATATTTGGGGTTGGAATGACATGAGGTGAGTAAATGATGACAAAAATTTCATTTTTGGGGAAGGTGTCCTTGATATCTTAGCACAGATATCTAGTTAAGATTTACCAGCCACCATCTCTGCTCCACATGTACGAATCCCATTGAGAATTCTAAAGTACTTCACATACAATTATTAATACATGAGCAAACACAAGACAGAAAGAGTTTGCCTTTAAATACACACCGTCAGGATGTTATTCAGTCAGTCTTTGAGTGGGTGGTCCGTTATTTAAAGGAATAAACACTCACTTTACATCCATTTTCTCTCTTGGTGGTCGCTCTGAGAGAACGTATTTGTGAGAGCTTGGGAAACGGCCACTCTTTTCCATCTTAAAGTTAGAAGCAAAAGTTCCTTAAACGTTGGGTTAGCTAGATTAGAACAATCCCCCACCAACCCATCATTAGTGGGATCGCAGAAACGCGCCACACCCAAGCGAGATGTTTCCGGCACCCTCTAAAAATGGCGGCCTGATGATGGGTTCGGGGTTGAATAAGCGAGGGGTACCTTGTGTTTTGCTGCTCATGTGTTTAAGCCACATGCACACAGGAAAGTGAATCACACGCTCATGTTTGTGGCTTCATTCTACTCAGACATTTTTACAAACGTTGTAAAAACATCTCGGGCCACCCGCAAAGGCCACATAGAGCCATTGAGCTACATTTATTACATAAGAGAAATATGTAAAACAGCAAACAAAGTGAGACTTACGCTTCTCAGGGATCTCTTGAATATCTCAATTGTTTCTCTTAGACACTAATGGGATTAAAAGGAGAGCAAATGGAGATATTTGTTTACAGCTGATTTCTATCCAGAGAAAAAGACCACAGTAATCTCACATTTGTCTCTTCTAGAGTTTCAGAAGAGATCTCAACAATGTCTCAAACTGTGCTCAGGTTTGACCAAGATACCAAAGTCTGCAAGCAAAAGTCATTTTTCATCGAATTCTTCCAAGAGCAAAGGATCCAACCAATGCTTTCCATACTAATTTATAGCTCTGTATCTGCATCTATTTCTATTCCCCCTAAGGATTTTTAGGAGAAACATTTGAGACAACTTTTATGAGTATTTCTTCAACTTCGGACACTTTTATGTCCCAGAGGTTGATTTTTATAAAAACTAACACACACACACACACACACACACACATATATATATATATATTTTTTGTTTTTTGTTTTTTTGTTATATGTCTTTTATATATTGTCTCATGAAAACTGACTTGAAACTTTTTACCAGGCCTTTATCATTAAATTTTTGGTATTTTTTAAATACCTTTCATTTTTAGTCTTGTCCCAGACCTTGACTTTCAATATTAAACTATGAAAATCCATTATAAAAATACAAATTATTACATGTTTAAAAATAAAATCATCCAAGCAACAAGTGAAAAAAACATAAACCATTTCAATATTTATTGTGTGAAAATTATTTCTATTGTTGTGCCATCATTTCCACCACAACAAACAATTTTGCCTCTAATAAAGTGTTCAAAATGAGTGTACTTCTTAACCAAGTGAACAAAAGCGTCAGTGCATGCTTGAGATGAAATTTGAGACAAAACAAAGAAAAATCAATCACTTGAGAGCAGAATATTTTTATTGGGCGTCATTTCAAATCAAGCTGTAATTTTGGCAGATTACGTAAAAAGTGTTAAAATAATACACTCACTGAGCACTTTATTAGGTACACCTGTACACCTACTTATTCATGCGATTATCTAATCAGCCAATTGTGTGGCAGCAGTGCAGTGCATAAAATCATGCAGATACGGGTCAGGAGCTTCAGTTAATGTTCACATCAACCATCAGAATGGGGAAAAAATGTGATCTCAGTGATTTGGACCATGGCATGACTGTCGGTGCCAGACGGGTATTTCTGTAACTGCTGATCTCCTGGGATTTTCACACACAACAGTCTCTAGAGTTTACTCAGAATGGTGCCAAAAACAAAAAAACAGCCAGTGAGTGGCAGTTCTGCGGACGGAAACACCTTGCTGATGAGAGAGGTCAACAGAGATTGACCAGACTGGTTTGAGCTGACAGAAAGGCTACAGTAACTCAGATAACCACTCTGTACAATTGTGTTGAGAAGAATATCATCTCAGAATGCACAACATGTTGAACCTTAAGGCGGATGAGCTACAACAGCAGAAGACCATGTTGGGCACTTTATTAGGATCATAGTGTTCCTTATAAAGTGCTCAGCGAGTGTAGTTATTATGTGTATTTATCATCCATAAAATGTTATCTGTGAAATTAGCCTTAGAAAGACAAAGCAGTCGGATATTTTATTTGAAATCCTTAAAAATGTCATTTTCATCAGCATCATTTCCAGCACAGAATTCTATTAAACAAAATACAGAATTTGAGATGTACTGGAAATTACACTGTGGTGGGAATTTATGACAAGAAATGACATAAATCGTAAGTGATGCAGCACATTTAATGTTGGACATTGTTAGTAGGCAAATAAAACAATCTTCTGGGTTGATCATGATGTAAGATCAGCAGTTCAGATATTATAATCATTAATAAATTAAGGTTAAGAGCCGTTGAGGTGAGATGGAAAGAATCAGGTGTCACCACCGGACTCACAAGCATCCTGTTATTCAGCCTTTCTTAAACCTTAAACTAAATGTATGAAACTTGTTGAGTCATTTTTGAGCCAAGAAAGCAGGCATGGTGTTTCTAGAAGTGTGTGTGTGTGTGTGTGTTACCCTGCAGCTGTTTTGCAATCAAAAACTTTCTCTGCTGTTTCCACTGAGGAACACTTCTGAAAGTACATGCACGAGTGAAACACGACCAACGTTAAACCGCACAGCATGTCATTATACATCTACCTGTCACTGGTTATGGTTTGAGGATATATTCAAACTGCTCTCCGTTTGAAAACACGTGTGAGCTTTTGTTTTGGGCAAAATAAAACCGTGGCAACCACGGGAAAAACTCTGCGGCCCGTACAGTTGTCCATATGTTCATGAGTGTGTTAGCATGTGTGTGGGGTTCTTAAGAGGGAGTTCATCATTATCAGTTCTCATGATTTACTTACCTTTAAGCCATCCCAGATGTGTATGACTTTCCTTCTTCAGCAGAACCGAAGTGAAGATTTTTATAAGCACATTTCAGCTCTGCATGTCCATACAATGCATGTAAATGGGTGCCATCAGGCTGCTGGCTGTTTGATGGTCCAAAAGTCATATTTAGGCAGCATAAAAGTAATCCACATGACTCCAGTCGATCAGATAATCTCTTCTGTAGCAAACCGATAGGTTGATGGAAGAAACAAATCGATCATTAAACGTTTTTAACTTTAAATCGTTGATTTCGCCAGGCGCTGGGAAGCTGTTTGAAATGAACTAACTCTCATGTGACTGTCAGGAAGCAATTTTTCAAAAGTTAATAAAGTTTTAAATATCAATTTATTTTTTATGCAGACGTAACGATTCGGTTTAGAAGACATTCGTTGATCGACTGCAGTCGTGTGGATTACTTTTATGCTGCCTAAATATGACTTTTGGACCGTCAAACAGCCAGCAGCCTGTTGGCACCCATTTACATGCATTGTATGGACATACAGAGCTGAAATGTGCTTATAAAAATCTTCACTTCGGCTCTGCTGAAGAAGAAAAGTCATACACATCTGGGATGGCTTAAAGGTAAGTAAATCATGCGAGTAAATCATTAGTCATTTTTGCACTTCGATAACTGCTTTGTGCTTGACTCTACAGTAAATCTGGCTCTAAAAATCTGTTATTGAAATGAGTATGTGTTGTATGTGCTTCCTCTTTAGGGCAGCATCTGAGCGTTACCCTCCACACCAAACAAACCACTACTCAACAACAACCTCCTGCCTCCTCTTCACACACATACACTCATAAATACTCCATCCCAGGAACAAAAACAACTAACCAACCCAACAGTAAGTTATGATTTTCTAAAGCACTGCTTCTGAACTGGAGGGCTCATGACCCAAGAATAGGTCACAGGTCTGTTCAGGGACACGGACAGCAGGGGAAAACATGCTAATAACAAAATGCAACCATCCTTTGTTGTTGACGTCTAAGGCCATGCGAACCATAAAACTCTATGGTATTTTTGCACAACTTGATCTGTCACCTGGTAGGAAAAAACTAAGTTAAAAGAAAATACAACCCGGACTACATTAAATACAGGTTCACCTGCAATAAGATAAACATGGTTTGTACAGACAGCATGAAACCACCAAACTTAAGGAAACATTTAGAAAACAAATGTGTACATTTTATTATTCAGCCTTTGTGAAATGTTAATAATTACGCATATTGTTGGGCCTTTGCGGTTCGTTGCCATATTGTTTGATTTTAGAGACATTTTTAATTATTTTTGTACTATTACGAAAGTAAAAAAGACAAGTTTACTATCGTGTTATGTCATTACTTTAAAATCTGAGTCCTGAAGCAAAACCCTTACAAAAAATCTAGAGTTGCTGCAAACTTGCGGCAAATTTCCCATTCAATATTTTCACATGCAAATGAGCTTGCAATTTGGCGCAAATGTTTTGCAGAAGTTTGCAGCTTTTCATCGATAGTGGTGAACCAGCAGCAAACTTTTGGCGACAATGAAGAATTTGCAGCAAAGCTAATTTGCATGAGAAAATAATGAGTAAGTTTGGCAGACCTCTCGATTTTTGTAAGGATTAGGCTACTGTTTTAAAGGAGTAAATCACATTGCGCTCTGCACAGTGAATCCCACTTGTGAGAACTGAAAGGTATGGATGGGCGGCTCGGTTCCTGTAACACCACGGTTTTCAAACCGGGAGGCGCGCCTTCCTAGGGGGGCACCAGGGCATGTCAGGGGAGGTGCGGAGAATTATGATAAATTCACCAGGTAAAATCAAAAGATAAATAAATACAATAAAATTGTATTGTGAAGATGAATGAAAATAATTGGCTAAACAGACCATAATCCAGCCTAATAGACAGTAGATCTATGGCGTTATAATTCTGTTAAATGCATATCATGCGAGAGCGCATCTGTACTGGTTGCGTGAGCGTGAATCTCTCCACTCATGCGCAGATTTACTACACACTGCTCTATAAAATCTCCCTGCTCTCTTTCAGAGAATGCAGTAGTGGTTCTAGCTTGTATGGCACCCTGGGCGAAACCCGCTTCAACACGCCCCCAAAGTTGATGGTGGGGGTGGGGGGGTATTGTATGGCGCCTTGGGCGAAACCCAATTCAACACGCCCCCAGAGTTGATGATGGGGGTGGGGGGGTATTGTATGGCGCCTTGGGCGAAACCCAATTCAACATGCCCCCAAAGTTGACGATGGGGGTGGGGGGGTATTGTATGGCGCCTTGGGCGAAACCCAATTCAACACGCCCCCAAAGTTGACGATGGGGGTGGGGGGTATTGTATGGCGCCTTGGGCGAAACCCAATTCAACACGCCCCCAAAGTTGACGATGGGGGTGTGGGGGTATTGTATGGCGCCTTGGGCGAAACCCAATTCAACACACCCCCAAAGTTGACGATGGGGGTGGGGGGGTATTGTATGGCGCCTTGGGCGAAACCCAATTCAACACGCCCCCAAAGTTGATGATGGGGCTGGCGGGGTATTGTATGGCGCCTTGGGCGAAACCCAATTCAACACGCCCCCAAAGTTGTTGACGGGGGGGTTCTGTGGGTGCCACCCCCCAAAATTGCCGCCCTGGGCAACTGCCCATGTCGCCCATGCCTAAATCTGCCACTGAGAGAGTGCATGTATGTTCAAAACTGAACATATGCACTCACAAATCTATTATAAAGCCCCATAGCTTTGCCTTTGTTCATTCATCCAAATATTCTGCGTCTGTAGACGTGTTATATCGAGGAAGAAACAAACCGGAGTTTCAGGAATCAGCGATTACAAGAAATGCAGTATAATACATGGTTAAATTCATATTGAATAAAAATGATATTCTGATGATCGCTGGTGAGACGTGAGCAAATCAAATGATATAAATGTTCAACTAAGAACATCTGTTGTGACTCACATCTTCTGTCACCACAGTGGGAAACATAGTTTATCTAGGACGCAGAAAATCCAAAAATGTGGAACAAAAGCAAAACGTTCAACATGATATCGGGTCGACGTGTCTTCATGTGTTTGTGTTTGATTACTGTAACATAGAGACGGAGATATTGATCATTACTGGTGAATTGTCAGTCTTGTGACTTTTGTGAAATACTTTGAAAACCCCTGCTCTAACAGGAGCATTTCATTCATTTCATTTCCCTATTTTCCCTATCTTACTTCCATATAAGCCTGAAATATCTGAAAATACAGTATCTAAGCAATGACTGGGTCACTAAAGTGTTTGAAATGTGTCTTTACTAGACTGAAAAACTTTCTAAAGCATAAACACATTGGTTTTTAGGAGTGCCAATGTCGCAGGCCTAAAGATACATTTTAAAAACACTCATAAACACAAAAAATGCATAGCACACATAAATTGTGCAGTTTTAATTAGATGGAGTTATGGATGATTACAAAAGAGTCTCAGTTGACTCCAACAGAGTCTGATGTTCGCAAGACACTAAGCACAAAAATAATGGGTGAACTTGTGCAGGATTAATTATATGAGGCTATTTTATTGATACTTTTTACTTGCCTAAATGCTCACAGTTGTTTTCAGTAGAGCCTGATGTTAGAATGACGCTAAGCACACTGCAAAAAATGATTTTCAAGACAAGTATTTTTGTCTTGTTTTCAAGTAAAAATATCTAAACTTTCTTAAAACATGATTTATTTACTTGGCAATCAAACTGGAATAAGATTTAAGTCTTATTTTGAGAGAGATCTAATCAAATTTAGTGAGATTTATGCTTAAAACAAGAAATAACGGTTTTGCTTACCCCATTGGCAGATTTCTTTGTTTGTTTTAAGTTTAAAGTTCACTAAATTTTGTCAGACTTAATATCTTATCCCATTTTGCTTGTCAAGTAAATAAATCACGTTTTAAGAATGGTTAGATAATTTTTACAGGAAAACAAGACAAAAATACTTAATTTTTTGCAGCGCAAGCAACTCAGCTCTAACAAATGCTGATAAATGCATAAGATACAATAATACTGAGTTAAATAGTTCATTTAAAATTAAATGGAATTTTTTTTCCCTCCAGTTTTTAATGAATTTGAATTTAATGAACATTTCTTTTTCATTCTTTCGAAATAAAAAAAAAGTTTGTCTTCATATTCTTGTATTATGAGATCACTCGTTTGGGCCAAATTCTTAGGCAGTATCGAATGTAGCCTTCTTGGATAAAACAAGCATTACGAATAGCTTGGGAAATAACTCACCTAAGATGTTAGATGTGCACAGATTAATTGTGCACAAAATGACAGGTATATTAATAAGAATAATTGGATTTCATGTTGACTTTAATGATCAAATAGGTCTGGAAATAAAAGCTCTTTTCAAAAACCACCAGACTGACATTTTATTGCTCATTTCTTGTGTGTCAATGCAATGCAGATTTCTTTCAGGGTTTGTTCAGTTGAAAGGTCATTTCAGGAGTGAAGTTTTGACCTCTAAGGCCCATCAGGTAAAACAGAGATACACCTGGGCTCATTTCGAAATGAAAGGTGATTTTCTGTGTCACCTGTCACCATGGATCAACTCAGCCTGTCATTCTTCTAAATGTTCTACCTCCACATTCCACACAAAATATAACAGCACACAGGTAAAGACATTAGGCATCAAAGGAGTGAAATTAGGGTGAGTAAATAATGGCATAATTGTATTTTTTAAGTGAACAATTCCTTCAAACACGTGCAAATTCATAAGACCAGTACTGGAGAGAAACAGGAGTTCCAAGGAGTCATAATGAAAATATGAACGTGTTTTACGGGACGTTTCCCCTGTTTCTGTGTCGTTTGAAAGCAGATAAACAGCTCAGGTCTGAAAGGAAGTGGTTAAGGTATGAAACTACTTCAAAAATCCCCGATATCTCTTCTTCTATGCTATTATCAGTGACCAAACACAGTGCAAATGCTTAACTGATTATTAAGGCACCTGTCAGGTTATTATCAGTATGACTACAATTGAGAACAAACGTGGAAATGTGCTGATTCTTGACAGGCACAAACCAGATTTAATAAATTCATTTCTCAGTTGAATGCAGTTAAAGCATAAGTTCTGAAAGGTTTGTTGACAATGCTGCAATAAAGCAAAGATCTACAAGACATTCTACTTCTGCACAGAGAAAAGTATTGCTCAGAGGTTGCTCATTCATTGCCCAAGAGATTTGGGGCTTTTACTCACAAAACTCAGATGGAGTGTCTGACCGATGTGAATGCATAAGATCAATTTTTTTAGGGTATAAAAAGAGTTTGAAATCAAACATAGCTCAGATCATTTGCTCTTGAATAAAATTGTTAAGATATGTATCTTGGCACATCTGAGTACAGTTTGTGACATTATCCATGGATCTTTTCTGGAGCTCTAGAGGAGACTACTGGGGTCTCAGAAGATACATGAGACTTCAACACTCCATATGGTCTCCATTTGATCTAGGATGATTAAGATATTAAAGTGATCTTATTGGGGATTCTTTTCCTATGGGTCACAGGGACAATAATTTTGCCGTTGAGTTGGCCTCTCAGACAGGTGTTGTCTCAAAAGTGTGTCTTGTAACTCAAGGGGACACATCGTTCCATTAAGAGCGCTAGGGATCAGACCGTTGACTGCACAAAGACAGACAAAATCGTACTTTAATCTGGACGGAGCTGCCCAAACCTGCACCTTCACTCCACTTAAACAACAACAAAAGAAGTGCTTAATGTGACGAGTGCCTGGTTCTTCAGACACACTCTAGCCCTGGGCTGAGGTCAGATTTTGACAGCTCCATTGATTAGTCGACAAGCCAAGAGGTGATAATAGGTCACTGTATGGAGATAGAAGGAGGTGGACAGTCAAGGTTGAGGAGCACAGAGGTCAAGACGCGACCCCCTCAAGGACCTTGTGTTCTTCTCAAACTGACCAATAGCCTGCTTGACCTCTCACCCCAAATTCACGCTGTCTCTTTCAGCACAAAACCACTCCATCAGAGCTCCACCAGACGAGGAATGCCCACATTCTAGAGTGCATACAATTTTTTTCACTAAGGCATGATGTTGCCAGGTAACCAGATTTAGAATGTATAACAAACACTGACTGGTCATGCCGTTTGAAACAATGTTACATCACTACATCACTATTTAGAGAGGGGAACGGCTGAGGTTACGTCAGACATGCCCCCTCAGCAATAGCGTAGATTTGGCTTAAACAAACATTTAGGGCGTGAAGCATTTATATGTTTCCATTGATCATGATATAAATATTGGGGGGGTTGTACTTGCTTGTTTTGATTATTGGGGGTGGTTACCTCCCCCCAGTCCCCCCTGGAATCTACACCTTGCCCCTCAGCTTCCATCCACAGGCAAGAAAGCTCACAAACAAGATCTTTTTAATATCTCAATTGGTTTACCAAGACAGCAATGAGATCAGTTGAAGTCATTGCCTATTTCTTAGATGTTTCTCCTGAGAAAGAGTGTCTCCTCTAGAGTTTCAGAAGAGATCTCAATAATGTCAAACTGTTCTCAAATTTGACCAATATACCAAATCAAAAGCCAGAGATCTCAGTATAAGCTCAATCATTTCTCATTAAATTCTTCAACCAGCAAATGATCTGAGCTTAATTTTAAAACTCTACTATTTCAGTATGTCAACAATTGTCTCATTTATGTCCATTTTATTTCTCCAGCGGAATTTTAGGAGAAACATCTGAGACAAAGTTGATGATTTAAGGAATTCTCATTTATGTTTCATTTAAGTCATAAGGTATGAAAGAGCAATCTCTGAGCTATCAAATTATTCCTCTTGAGGAGGCACGATATCTACCCGCAGGAAATGAAACTCACAAATACATTCTCTTTCATTTCTCAATTACTTCTCCTAGACAGCAATGAGAGCAAACGGGAGACATTTGCTCAAGTCTCCTGCTTTTCAACATTTTCTCCTAATTAAAAGTCCCCAGCAGATCCCAGAAGTGATCTCAACAATGCCTCAAATTGTGCTCCAAAAGGATTTTTTATTTATTTATTTATTTTATCCCATTTTATCCCCAATTTGGAATGCCCAATTCCCACTTTTTAGTAGGTCCTCTTGGTGGCACGGTTACTCACCTCAGTCTGGGTGGAGGAGGACAAGTCTCAGTTGCCTCCGCTTCTGAGACCGTCAATCCGCGCATCTTATCACGTGACTCGCTGTGCATGACACCGTGGAGACTCACAGCATGTGGAGGCTCACGCTACTCTCCGCGATCCACGCACAACTTACCACACGCCCCATTGAGAGCGAGAACCACTAATCGCGACCACGAGGAGGTTACCCCATGTGACTCTACCCTCCCTAGCAACCGGGCCAATTTGGTTGCTTAGGAGAACTGGCTGAAGTCACTCAGCACGCCCTGGATTCAAACTCGCAACTCCAGGGGTGGTAGTCAAAAGGAATTTTAAGAGCAACATCTGTTGATATTTTAAATGAAATGAGCTTTGAAAGAGCAACTTTTGAGCAAAAACATTTTCCTCCGTGTAGTCACTCCTGCAGCTGATGAAATTCGAACCCACTCTGTTGCAGCGGGATCAACGCAAGTCACTTAATCACATTAGGTCAAACCCAGCCAAACCCCAGACCAGCTGCACAAGATCGGTTCGAGATAATTCTTTGTCTGATTTTCGTTTGGCACAATCCAGACGTACATGTTTAATGCATTCTGACAGAGCAGAGTCCCGAAACTATGCACCTACTGTTTCAAAGTGCGCTTGAAATACAATACATCTTAATTATCTGGTTTGCGAATCTTTTGGGTGTCTTTCAAACGCCTATCATGTGTCTTTCTCCCTCAGTTATGTTTAACGGCTATTATAGTCGGGCTTTTGTGAGAAAAGACAGTTCTGAAAATACCACGAGGCAATTATAGTATTACCCAAAAGCTCATGAAACATGTCAGCAATGTATGTTTGGACAGGCTTTGAAGTCAGCCAATGTTTTCTTTTCTTGCTGTTCAAAATAGTTGACTGTTCCTAAATCAATCTATTCCCAAACTGGAAATCTTTACTTTCAAAAATAAAACAAATAAAAATCCTCCCACTCGCCTCTTGACTGTTTTCTTTTAGTTTTCCTTCTTTTTTAACATAGAAACATAAAAAACGCCCCAACTGTCCTCTTAAGTGCTTTGCTACATTAAAAAATGATTCCTGGTTTCTATCTATAAAAACAAACGCCATGCAATCGCTCTGTGAACTCGCATTAACTCACTCAAAAGATAAGCTGAAAAGCTTAAAGGAACAGTTCAGTTCACCCAAAAGTGAAAATCCTCTCATCATTTACTCACCCTCATGTTGTTCCAAACTTGTATGACTTTCTTTCTTCCATGGAACATAAAAGGAGATGTCGATTTTTGGGTTAACTTTCCCTTTAACCCTTGGTTGTTATTTGTTAATATATAACTCCTGGGTTAAGACCGCTTTTAACTGTTAAGACTGTGAAGACTGTGTGAGATAATCCTGTCTTAAACTCACACCATTGAGTCAAATTTGCCGTTCGGCATGCTCAACCAAACGGAGCAATGTTTTGATATACAGTGTTTAACCTAGAGATGGGCGATAACACTTCTATCAAGGCCAGTATCACTGATATCAATGCTAATAACGGCACCTTAATTAAGGTTTTTAGATATATAACATGCATAAAATAGCATGGTTGGAATGACGTGTCGCCCTGAAGAGCATGTTGCAGGTTGTGACGATATTTGGAACTGACGGACTGACCGCATAACAGTGATGCGGTCGAAATTTTTCTGTGCTTAAAGTTCAACAGTTCTTAAGGTGTTAATTCAACTCTTCTTAGACTGTTCAGTGCAGGGTGTGTCAGAGCGAGCGTAGCCACATACACCGTTTCCTGCTGGTGTAAACCCAAAGCAATGCTCTCATTACCTGCACTAATCATGAAACTACATCAAGAGCAGTGATCGCAACCGCACAACCACAGGAACTCGAAGCCTGACCAATGAAAAACACAGCTTTGTCAAGCACGCTCCCAATGGCACGTGTCAAGAGCCGATATCGCATGCTCATGCCTCAACGTGCATCTCTAGATCTCAGTTGAGTTCAGCGACTTTTCAACTGTCCTGTGGCCGTCGATACAGCCAAGCCCAAATGTTGCAGTTAGTCAGTGGGGGTTACACCCTAGAACAGGTTCACCAGTTTACTCATGACTGTTGAACTGTTTAACAGCTGAATTAACAAGCGTCTGTACATTTCTTGTTTTGATCCTTAAGAGAAACTACATGTATGTTGAGCACAAGTACAGGCCAATCTGTATGATTCACACAATCATGTATCAAACTTAATGGTCATATGGATGTGACAGCTCTATGTATTTGACCTTATGACCTTTCAAATTAGTATACTTAGCCACGATGAGAACTGTCCATCCATCTATCTACAGTATCTATGTATCCACCTATTTGTCTGTTTGTCTGTCCATCTATCTTTCCCTCTATCTATCTAGCTGTCTGTCCGTCCGTCCATTCATCCACCTGTCTATCCACCTATCTGTCTGTCTGTCTATCTATCTAGTTGTCTATCCATCCATTCATCCATCCATCCGTCTGTCTTTCTGTCTGTCCATTTATCCATCCATTTATCTAGCTGTCTTTCCATCTGTCCATCTATTCATCTGTCTGTCTGTCTGTCTATCTATCTGTTTGTCTATCTATCTAGCTGTACATCCATCCGTCTGTCTTTTCATCTTTCCATCTATCTGTCTATCCATCTATCTATCTATCTATCTAGCTGTCTGTCTATCCATCTATCTGTCTGTCTGTCTGTCTATCTATCTATCTTTCTGTCTGTTTGTCCATCTATACATCTATCTATCTATAGTATCCATCTAGCTGTCTGTCTGCCATTCATCCATCCGTCAATCCACCTATGAGTCTGTCTGTCTATCTATCTATCAGTCTATCCATCTGTCTGTCTGTCCATATTTACATCCATTTATCTATCTAGTTGTCTATCCATCCATCCATCTGTCTGTCTTTCTGTCTGTCCATTTATCCATCCATTTATCTAGCTGTCTTTCATCCGTCCATCTATTCATCTGTCTATCTATCTGTTTGTCTATCTAGCTGTACATCCATCCGTCTGTCTTTTCATCTTTCCATCTATCTGTCTATCCATCTATCTGTCTGTCTATCTATCTATCTTTCTGTCTGTCCATCTATACATCTATCTATCTATAGTATCCATCTAGCTGTCTGTCTGCCATTCATCCATCTGTCTATTTATCTATCAGTCTATCCATCTGTCTGTCTGTCCATATTTACGTCCATTTATCTATCTAGCTGTCCATCCATACATCTGTCTGTCTATCTATCCATTCATCTATCTATCAAGCTGTACATCCATCCGTCCATCCATCCATCCGTAACTCCGTCCGTCCGTCCATCTATCAGTCTATCTATATAGCTGTCCGTCCATCTGTCCGTCTATCTATCTATCTATCTATCTATAGTATCCATCTAGCTGTCTGTCTGTCCATCAATCCGTCCATCTATCCACCTTTCAGTCTGTCTATCTAGCTGTCTGTCCATCCATTCATCCATACAGCTATCCATCTACCAGTCTATCTAGCTGTTCGTCCATCTGTCTGTCTATCCATCTATCTATTGTATCCATCTAGCTGTCTGTCTGTCCGTCTATCCATCTATCAGTCTGTATGTCTGTCTAGTTGTCTGTCCATCAATCTGTCTGTCTGTCTGTCCATCTTTATGTCCATCTATCTATCTAGCTGTCCATCCATCCATCTGTCCATCTATCTGTCTGCCTATCTATCTGTCCATCTATATATCTACAGTATCCATCTAGCTGTCTGTCTATCCATCCGTCCGTCCATCTGTCTGTCTCTCCATCCATCCATCTATCAGTCTGTGTATCTATCTAGCTGTCCGTCCATCCATCTATTTATCTATCTGTCTGTCCATCTATCCATCTGTCCATCTATCTGTCTGCCTATCTATCTATCTGTCCATCTATATCTACAGTATCCATCTAGCTGTCTGTCTATCCATCCGTCCGTCCATCTATCTATCTGTCTGTCTCTCCATCCATCTGTCTATCAGTCTGTGTATCTATCTAGCTGTCCGTCCATCCATCTATTTATCTATCTGTCTGTCCATCTATCCATCTACCAGTCTATCTAGCTGTTCGTCCATCTGTCTGTCTATCCATCTATCTATTGTATCCATCTAGCTGTCTGTCTGTCCATCTATCAGTCTGTATGTCTGTCTAGTTGTCTGTCCATCAATCTGTCTGTCTGTCCATCTTTATGTCCATCTATCTATCTAGCTGTCCATCCATCCATCTGTCCATCTATCTGTCTGCCTATCTATCTGTCCATCTATATATCTACAGTATCCATCTAGCTGTCTGTCTATCCATCCGTCCGTCCATCTATCTATCTGTCTGTCTCTCCATCCATCCGTCTATCAGTCTGTGTATCTATCTAGCTGTCCGTCCATCCATCTATTTATCTATCTGTCTGTCCATCTATCCGTCTATCTATCTACAGTATCCGTATGTATTTTAGCTGTATCAGAGGAGTCATATGAACCAGCTGTAGCCAGTTTGCTAAAATCAGCATTTTTAACCAGATACATCCCACTTGTCCAGTTGGTAGCTCTTGACCTGCGTGACCTTAGTGACGGAATTCACTGTGTGCTCAGGAAACAGTCCGAACCTAAAATGGCCCCGGAGGGTTTATGACGATTGATCAGTGTCAGAACACAGAACGGGAATGTGAGCGGCCCACTGCTGATGTGTTTCCTCTGCTAATGGAAGAAAAATGTGACAGAGAAATAACACTCCTCAAAACTTTGGCTTTTCCAATGGCAAAACCAAAAACGCTTTTTCTTACTAAACCATTGGCAAAAAGACAGCCAAGTCCCTTTAAAAGGGATATTTTACAACAACAACAACAAAAAAAATTTTCATCATTTACTCACCCTCATGTTGATCCAAACCCATATTGCTTTTTTCTTCATCTCAATAGGAGTTGTTAGGCAGAATGTTTATCTCAGTCACCATTCACTTTCAATCTTTTTTTTCAATTCAGTCAAAGTGAATGGTGACTGAGGCTGACATCTCCATTTTAGATGAAGAAAAAAGTCATTCAGGTTTGGAATAACATGACGATGAGTAAATGATGATAGAATTTTCTTTTTTCAAGGAACTATCCCTTTAAGGAAAAAGCTATAGCTCAGGCCACCTAGTAAATTCAGCAGTTCTTACACCTGAGGTTTTAAAATGTACTGATTGTGTTGTGCTTTCACACGGACAAATGATTGTGTCATTTGCGTAAGAAACAAAATAATAGTCATGGCAGGTTGCATAAGATGATGATATGATGACAGTAAGCACTGAGTGATGGCTTAGGCAGTTCATACAAAGGTTATAAAGTCATGAATTCCTGTGATGAACATTTTTATATAGACCCTTTGTGAATCTACAGTAAATAACTAGAACTGCAATTGTCCATGCAAAACTAGCAATTCTACAGTCCGGTCTAATTTCGGCAAGAGAATTTTGGGGCAATCTTGGACAGTAATTCCATGTGGTCTGTGGGCCAAACTTACTGCCGAAGTGTTGACAAATTCAGCCCAAAGCTATTTTAATATTTGGGGAGGGCAGTTGCCAGGGCATCGCTTACTGGCCCAAGTCAAAAGAGGCCAACCTGAAGTCTCTTTTGGTCACTAGATATGGCTCGAGTTCCTTCCTTTAATGCATGTCTGAGGGATTTCTTACCTGATTTGTTTTTTTTTTTTTTTTTTTTTTGGACGACCAGGCAAATAATTGTCAGTCTGATCGACACAGTTTTATACAAAGGGTTCAAATTTGTTCAAATCCCTAACTGCAAGTATGAGCAATAGCATTAGTAATGCTTGCCTTAAAAAAAGCAAACAATCCCATTAATAAAACAAGTGATATGATATAAGGTCCATTTTTGTGCAGGTATGTTTAGGCTGCTTGTGAGCAGTTGTGGCATGTTAATCTTTGCCTTTGGGGGTTATATAGGTAGACACTGATAGGGTGTCTCTAAATGCCTGTGGTTAACTGATGAAGGATGTAGTGAGAGTGTTTGGGTGAGCACTTAAATGAAGAGACTGTACAGGGCTGTTCAGTTTAACATGTAGAATGTTTTCTCAGCTGCTTGAGTTTGCAGTCAGAATGTTAAAACGCATTTGCGTCTGTATCTGCAAGAGAGCAAACAGACAGACATGTCTGCAACACAGACGAATGCTGTCAAACTCTGTGCAAACAGACACTATGAGATATCATACGGTTGCTGGTTGCATGCATTTCATAAACGATGTGAATTTCAAAGCTTCCTTGGGATATCAATTTAACTAAAAAACAATATTAAGAATGTGTATCCTGCGGGGAAAAAAACAGCTTAAAATGCACAAAACCCCACTTAAACCAGCCAACAGACAAGCACTGCTGAGAGACCAGCTAAGACCAGCAAACCCTCTTAGGCTTGTTTAAGCTGTTTATTTTTCAGCTGGGAAAAATATTTAAATGTATCAATACGTTTGATTTCTAAGTCAACATGAAATGGCCCATTGAAGAGACATTTTGATATTTATTCTGATATTTTCCGGGGTTTCAAGTAACAAAAAAAGTAAAAAAATAAAGAAAAAATAAAGAAACGGTGTAACCGTCCATCATAAAAGTCTCAACAAAAGCTGCAATTCTTGAAAAAATAAATGTCATTAGTGCTTTGGAATAATCTTTTATTATCATTTATTTAAAAAAAAATTTTGTTTTAAAATATTATTAATATTTCAAACACATTTGTCAACCAAATTAAAGTTAGATGGTGAAACCAAAATGCAGGTAAACGTTGTGTCATGTGACAAAAACAAATAAAATAATAATAATAATAATAATAATAAAATAAAATAAAAAAACAGAAAGGACCCCTTTAGACCCTCAAGACTGTGTGGAAAAAAAAATCGGATTTTTTGACATTTAATGAAAAGCCACATTTTATTCAGGTCAAATGATGTAACCCTTAGAAAACGTGATATTCATGAATAAACAGTTCATAATATTTGTAAAAACAAACCTTGAAAAACATGTTTTTGAACATTTAAATAATCAAGTTGTGTAAATGCATATTCAAGATGCAAGTATTTTAAAACCTTGTACGAGATGGTTCCACCACTTGACATTTTTTTAAATTCAGAATGAATTTTTTTATTTTAATTTGAATTTTTTTGTAGAAAATACAAAAATAAATGTTGTTCAAAAAGTTGAAACCCACATGGACACAAAGATTACATTTCTACAAACTTGTCACGTCTTTATACTAGATTTTATGCAACTATATATGCAAAATTTCACTTTTTGTTGCATTTTATCAGGTTAACTGTGAATAATCTGCTCCCATAACATAAAACACCTGCCAAAACATACCAGTGAGCATTCAAATCAAACAAAACACTAACGAGGTGTCACGAAACTGATAGCGTAGCACTCTCTCTCTCTCTCTCTTTCTTACAATTGACACAACCCACAGTCACAACGTTAAATGTCACACAACTACGACGCTCTGTTTCCGTTAATCAAACAAAGCACCTTTCACAATCTCACTTTTGACAAATGAAAACATTTTAAGGGTCTACTCTGGCGTTGTGTTGCGGCACAGCCTGAACACAGGCGTGATTAAGTGTTAACAGCTAATAAACTGGAACCACACTCGCGCTGCTTGGGTCCCGGCACCCAATTACATCCTTATGGAGTCTATATGCTAACCTGACCTGCCAGAATGTGAACGTGTAAGCAAAGACTCTCTGTCAAAATAGTGGAGACTCACAGTCGTGTTTGAGTTGAGTTTTAAAGACTCACAGCACTCACCAAAAGGTGTCAGCGGAATGCAACATGGCTAACGCTAGACTCTGTCTGGAACAAGTGCCTCATAGTTCTGTTTGGCACTCCTTTAGATTTAACAGAAAACAGACACCAGTATAAATCTGGTGTTAACGTATGCATCTGTGCGTATTATTCTGAACATTTTTGACAGAAATGTGCCTGTGTTCCTAACTACTGAGAATGCTAGTATGTGTAGCGCATGCTAACATTTGATGTTTGAAGCTAATGTAACTTATTAACACTTAAGTTCTGCTCCAAAGCCTAGTGAGCTGCCTTGCTGTCTACTACAAAGGCAGCAACTTTGTGCATCATACAAATAGCACTTTTTAGCACAAGTGCACAGGAAACTAGAGTTTCACGTTAGCATGTTGCTAAGTTAAAAGAGCGATACTCTAATAATTTGCATTATATTTATATTTATAAATACTTAATAATAAGTATTTATTACCAAAAAGAAAATGTCCTGGTCCTATTTGACTCCAAAATCAAATAAAAAAAAATTAAAATAAAAAATGATAAGTTATATTTTACACACAGTACAGAAAATAAAGCATATTTGAGGGCCATTGAGATTTTTTACATTTTGACTTTCTTTTCATGACAGTTATGCATATTTTACCCCAACCCCAATTATTAATTGATTCATTAAAAAATTAATAATTGCACAACTACATCTTTTACTGTAATACAGTAAAAAATATCATTGAAAACAATGGGAATATTTAAAGTACAGTGATCGGACTCATTTTGGGAATTAGTATTAGGGGGAATATGTGCTTAAGTGTCCTGAAAATAATGTTACAATGCAAAATAATAATAATTCTTTGTATAAATTTTATATCAGTTGTCTTTAGCTACTATGTATTTAAACATTTGATACAATGTACTTATGTACATACGAGTTGTTGCATTGTACTTACATATAAAGTACCTGCATTTTATTAAATCTGTATTTAGTTACACACACTGTTAACCGTATCCCTTATCCTAACCTAACCCAACCCTTACCCTAAACCCCTTACCCTAAACTTACCCGTACCTCAACCTCAGTAGCAGAAAATGTGAATTTTGTGAGGATTTTGCAGAACAGCATGTAGTTATGCAATAAGTGCATTGTATGTATTTTAATGTTAGACACCTAATATAAAGTGGGACCTTTTTTTCCCTATAGATTTGGGGTTAAATTTGACCAGGGCATTTTCTTGAAACGTTTCATCATCCACCTGCTTTTTGGAGCATCCGTCAAGTCAACAGCACGCCTATAATGCGCTCTAGAATGCTGTTTAGGTAGGTAGCTCACTAGGTTTTGGAACAGAGCTTTAGAAAATGTTGTATATTTTTTCAGACTTCCCATGTTGTGTGAGAAGCATGCATGTACAGTATGCACATACTAAACACAAGTGTTGCATAATTAATTCAAACTCACAATACAAGGGGGAATTATATAACTGAATATAATTACATTCTCTTACGTAACACAGACAAACCAAACACTCATTTAATAGGTGCACGCGGTGTGCAGACAATAAGGAAACTGTCATCAGGTACTGTAATTCTGTTCGTGTTTCTGTTTGCAGTGCTTTCCCAAAATCATTTACTCACCCAGTCCCAATTCACTTTTATTATATGGAAGAAGATGCAATGATAGTTAATGGTGACTGAGACTAACATACATTCTGCAATACATAGTCTCTGAAAATAAGTAACAACACAAAAATACAGATTAAGAAAATTATCTTTGCCTTATGTAGAGTGAATAGTGCAACTCTCAGGTGCATGGAGTTTTTGTTCCAGAACTTTCCACAAATATTTTAAGTGTACTGAAATTAGAGCTGGACCCCGTCCAGGCTTTTGAATTCCAATGCGTACGTCACACGTGCCAGACAAACTCTGTTTTTAATTTTTCACCCGCATCCCCCTCGCCTTGTGTTTTTCTTACAGGGGCCGTGCTTCTCAATGCAATCATTCTTTGATTCCTTGCGAATCTGTCCGCGTGTGTGCAGGAAATGGGGCCAAACTGGCTTCCTGAGCAGCTCGGAGAGGAAACACGGAAATCAGAAAGGGGTGTGTGTTTAAAAATAACTTGGGTATAAAAGGTCCAGGCATGATCCCACTCACTCTCAGACTCTCACTCGCACACTCGCTGGCGGGATGTTTCTCCGGCGTTCCATACGAAACAGGTTCCTGCTTCAGCTTCAGACATGCAGCCCTCGGGAAGTCACGCTACAGGGGAATGTTCCAGGAATCAATGAAAGACTTTCATGTGCAACTTAAAAGATAAAAAACATTTAGATTGCTCTTTAAAAAAAGGACTCCATGGTACAGATTCTTAAACCGTGGTATTTACTGATACTCCAAGGTATTTCAAAGAACACCATGGTATTACAATGGTACATGTCCAAATAAACATGTAAATGTCCAAAAAACATGGTAATACCGTGGTGCACATCCAAGAAACATGATATTAACATAGTGCATGCCCAAAACACATGGTATTACCATGGTAAATGTCAAATGAATCATGGTACTACAATGGTACATGTCCAAATAACATGGTATTATCGTGGCACGTGTAAAAAAAAACATGGTATTACCATGGTACATGTCCAAAAACATGGTAATACCATGGTATGTATTCAAGTAAAATGGTATTACCATAGTACATGTAAAAAAAACACGTAAATGTCCAAAAGACATGGTAATACAATGGTACATGTCCAGAACATGGTAATACCATGGTACATGTCCAAAACATGGTAATACCATGGTACATGTCCAAATAACATGGTATTATCGTGGCACGTGTAAAAAAAAACATGGTATTACCATGGTACATGTCCAAAAACATGGTAATACCATGGTATGTATTCAAGTAAAATGGTATTACCATAGTACATGTAAAAAAAACACGTAAATGTCCAAAAGACATGGTAATACAATGGTACATATCCAAAACATGGTAATACCATGGTACATGTCCAAAAACATGCTAATACCATGGTACATATTTAAGTAACATGGTATTACCATAGTACATGTAAATAAATAAATAAAAAAAAACATGTACATGTCCAAAACATGGTAATACCATGGTACATATTCAAATAACATGGTATTACCATGGTAAATTTCCAAAAACATGGTATTACCATGGTACATGTCCAAAAAGCATGTACATATCTGAAAAACATGGTAATACCATGGTAAATGTCCAAAAACATGGTATTACCATGGTACATATCCAAAAGGAATGTACATGTCTGAAAAACATGGTAATACAATGGTACATGTCCAAATCATGGTAATACCATGGTACATTTCCAAAAACATGGTATTATCATGGTACATGTCCAAAAAGCATGTACATGTCTGAAAAACATGGTAATACAATGGTACATGTCCAAATCATGGTAATACCATGGTACATTTCCAAAAACATGGTATTATCATGGTACATATCCAAGTAACATGATATTACCATAGTACATGAAAAAAACAAACAAACATGTAAATGTCCAAAAACATGGTATTACCATGTGCATATCCATAAAACATGGTAATACCATAGTACATGTTCAAAACATAGTAATACCATGGAACATGTCCAAAACATAGTAATACCATGGTACATGTCCAAAAAGCATGTACATGTCTGAAAAACATGGTAATACCATGGTACATATCCAAGTAACATGATATTACCATAGTACATGAAAAAAACAAACAAACATGTAAATGTCCAAAAAATATGGTAATGTCATGATACATGATACATGTCCATAAAGCATGTACATGTCCAAAAACATGGTATTACCATGTGCATATCCATAAAACTTGGTAATACCATAGTACATGTTCAAAACATAGTAATACCATGGTACATGTCCAAAAAGCATGTACATGTCTGAAAAAACATGGTAATACCATGGTACATTTCCAAAAACATGGTATTACCATGGTACATGTCCAAAAAGCATGTACATGTCTGAAAAACATGGTAATACCATGGTAAATGTCCAAAAACATGGTAATACCATGGTAAATGTCCAAAAACATGGTATTACCATGGTGCATATCCATACAACATGGTATTACCATAGTACATGTCCAAAAACATGGTAATACCATGGTACATATCTAACTAACATGGTATTACCATAGTACATGGAAAAAAACAAACATGTAAATGTCCAAAAAAACATGGTAATACTATGCTACATGTCCATAAAGAATGTACATGTCCAAAAACATGTATTACCACGTACACATACATAAAACATGGACTTAAAAAGAGCGTCCATCCAAAACATAATCATCAGAATCATTTAGATGAAATTACAAGATTTAGTTTCAATCCTACTTTAAGAATGAAAATAGGATACTTCAAAAAACAACCAGTGCCAACAGGAAAGACAAATCACAAATAAGATCTCTTTAACATCTCAATTGCTTCTAGACAGCAATGAGATTAAATGGAGAGCAAATGGAGACTTCTGCTGAAGTCTTCTTTTCAGATTTATTTCTCCTGAGACTTCAGTGATCACACATCTCTACAGTTCAGAGATCTCAACAAAGTCTCAAACTGTGCTCAGATTTGCTCAGATGCCAATGTCAGAAATCTTGTTAAAAACATTCCGCATTAAATTCTCCCAAGATCAAATGATCGGAGCTATGAAAAAGCAACCTCTGAGCAATATTCCTCTTATCTTAAATATCTTCTCTTGAATCTTAAATACATATTCTTTGTTATAAAACTTTTTAAATCCTCAAACTTTGTCATTTTCAGGTTTAAACAACAACAGACTTTCAATGTGGTCTCTGACATTTAGACCACACTGCAAGAAATTAGGATTCTATAATGAATGTGAGTTTTCCTTTTTTAATTGTTTTAGACACCATTAAGTCAGCTGAGATCGTTTTCCGCCAAATATATTTTCTCAAGAGGCATAAACATAAGCAAACATGGATTGTGCATGCACACATGGATGGAAATAGCAATTCATAAATCACACACACACAACAGCAAGTACACACTTGCACACTGACACATAATTTAGAAATGATGCTTGTAATTTGGGCTGGGAACGTGCTGGAATACTGCCATGACAGTATGAACACATGTCAAACAGCGAGTGAGCGTATGACGTCTGTAATTGCTTGCAGTTAGTGTAATGGAAAAAATTACCTGTATGAATATTTGATTTCTGTCTGCCTATACATGGCAACCGTTACCATAACATGCTGTTATGTATTGTTTACATTCAGGAGCATGACATAAGAGGCGTAAATGTTTAAAAAAAAAGAGAAGTGGCACAAAGCTATCTTGTCTCTGAATCAACAAGACTGTTGTTGAGCCCTTGCGAAGTGATACATAAATATACATTTAAGTCTGCCAGGTGGAATATTTGAAGTCTGATTGTTTAGAAAAATAACAGCATGATTTGAGGTGTCATTCCTGTGTATTGCACAAACAGTGCAGGACGAATTACACACTGAAGTTTAATACTTACAATTAGGGGTTTTGTTCAAATCACGTATGAGCAAAAGTAATAGTGATTGTGAATGAAGGGTCACCGGAGTACACAGGGAGGGAAAGCTATCGGACTATCCGTGCAATCACACACTTCCTGAAGAACTTGGAATGATGACGCATTTGTCAGGCACAAACGTGCTATTCCCAGCAAACACACACACACACACAAATCTGCTAATATAGGGATATCTCTACACCTGGAGGAAAGAATAATCAGATCTCTTGAATATATCATTTGAGTCTCCTAAATAGAGAATCAGCATTCTTTTTCATCTCATATTAAAATCAAACTAGAAACACAAGAATCTCTGGTTTGAAAAGAAATTTAATTTGCATGATAAAGAGAGATTACAAAAAAGATATGAAGCAACATCAGCTCCATTGAAGAAATCGTGACGTAAAGAGATGACAAACATGTCAAACTCATCCTTACTTGACACAAAGGCCACAAGCATGTTCAAACTGCCTACTATGTAATGCATGGTATATTCAGTTTTATAAATATTTTTTATTAATAAAAGTACCATGGTGTATCTATGTTTTTTGAACATGGTACCATAGTAATAGGCCAATAATATTTTATTGGACCTGGAACCAAGGTGGAACAATGTTATTCTGAATATGTACTACCATGTTTTTTTTGTTTTGTTTTTTTATGTGTACTATGGTAATACCATGTTTCTTTTTAAATACACTGATGAGCCAAAACATGACCACTCACAGATGAAGTGAATAACGTTCTCCTAACAAGGCCACATGTCAAGCTCTGGGTAGATTAGATGTAAGTGAACAATCAGTTCTCAAAATGTAGTCAACATGTTGAATGCAGGAGAACTGGCCATGAGTAAAGACCTGAGCGACTTTGACAAGGGCTTGGGTCAGAGCATCACTGAAACGGCAAGGCTTGTGGGGTGCTCCCGGTCAGCAGTGATGAGTACCTATCGACAGTGGTCAGAAGGGGGACAAACCACAAACCGGCCGTGTACGTGTGCGTTATTTAACTGGGGAAGTGATGGCACCAGGATGCACTGAAGGAAGATGACAAGCTAGTGGAGGGAGTGTTCTGGGCAATGTTCTGCTAGGAAACCCTGGGTCCGGCCATTCATGTGGACGTCAATTTGACACGTGCCACCTACCTAAACATTGTTGCAGACCAGGTACTGTATGCACTATAGTAATACCATGATTTCTGAATATGTGTAACCGGTCTTACTCGATCTGCTCCAAGCGGGATTCGAACCCGTGCTGGCGTGCTAACGAGGCAGCTAAGGGCAACAGCCTCTAGCGTCAGTCGCTAGTGCACCTCTTGAGATCAGGGCAGTGAGGTTTACACATACTGCACAGCTGGCTACCGTTACACTCACCCCCCTAAACCTCACTCCCATCCGGGTCATAGCACCACTGTAACCAGTCCTACTCGACCCGCTCCGAGCGGGATTCGAACCAGCTTCTCCGGCATGGGAGGTGGGCCCGCCAGAGGATGCTAAAGGGGTAAAGTCGCTAGTGCACCTCTTGAGGCCAGGGGAGTGAGGTTTACACACAGCACAGCTACCTACCAGCTGGCTACCCTTACATATGTACTATGGTTATTCCCGTTTTTTATTTGTGCCATGGTGCTACCATGTTTTTTGAATATTTACCATGTTAATACCATGTTTTTTTTCCATATGTACCATGATAATACTGTGTTTTTTTCTTTCAATATGTAACTTGGCAATCCCATTTTAAATGTATACCATGGCAATACCGTTTTTGCATTTGTACAATGGGAATACCATGTGTTGTAAATGTGTAAAAAAAATGACAACCTGGCCTTTTTTATTTACTGTCAGTTTCTATATGCGCTGCACCACAAACACCTCTCCAGTGTGACGCGCCGCGTCCCCGGGACATTATTAGCTAAACTAATGGCCGGTAAAGCAAAGCCAATAATTCTTCCCAACTGTCAGCATTCCAGCCATTTAATCCCCCTCAATTTACACCCGAACGAGGGGGAAAATAACGCGAACATCTAAGAGGCGAGAGCGCAGATCAGGTGAGACTGGCGCCTGCCTGCTGTCCGCGTTTAGACAAACCCGCTGCGCGCACACAATCATCATGATAATGCGCCTTTGAGCGACCGCCAATGTCTCCACGCTTTCACATTAATCGCGCTGTAAATGCATTCAGGGGATAACATCTGACAAGTCTCACTGAAACCCGTTACTACTGTAGAAACTGTCATTCTCAGAGTTTTCCTGTATACACACCTCTGTGCTCACGGTGTTCCCAGAGGCATGCGGACACTTAAAGCGCATTTAGAAAATCTGAATGTCATTGCATTAGATAATACAATATCTGTGCCAACTCTGTGCTCAGTGACTTTTGGAGTCTTGGTGATTTTTAGTGGATGCATAAAATCAAGTTCACACAGGTGTCCTAGCAAAGCAACCACAGGTGGAGCTCAGCACATTAAGTTAATTTTGATCAGTATCTCTCTTGATTTGTCATTTAAACCCCTACAAAACGTCTTTTTGGGAAATGTTTTGCTTGCAAAGTGTGCTTGGTATCTTTCTTTAAAATACATGCCACTTGGTTTGATAGTGTGTTTCTATTTCTAATGCAATTGCATACATTTTTGGGAGTGCCTTCAGAGCCCAAATACAAATCTTTATATAGACCTATATATATTTATGACATCTGTGTACATGATTTTCACTCTTGGATCACCTACTAATCTATTGCACAGAAAATGACAACACCAGAATGCAACTTCTAAGCCTAAATGTAACCTTATTGTTTAACTACTTGCTTTTATTGGAAAGCGCATATATTTGGAGACATCTAAATTACGTATCGGCGCTTGTAGGCTGATTTGAGACTTGCACTTGCATCAATTCGAGCTTTTGTTTCAACGCCTTGGTAACAGTTTTGAATGTGTACTACACAGATGACAGTGCCTGAAATGACACGCCTCCTCTGGGCCGCACCTCCACAGGGGGCGGGGCCTCCACGTCTTTAAATGCGCACAAGAGCTCAAGTCCGACACGAAGACAGTGTAGACTGGTGGAGAAAGCGCACGCCGCACGGTGCTTTATATACCTTCTATATTTGGGAACTCTAAGCGCCGTTTCCTCGGGCTCGCACAATTGGTTCAGGGATAATATTTATTAGGTAGGAGGTGCCACTCCTGCTATTCAAACTTCGTTTATGACTCTGGAAGTTCACTCGACGGAAAGGCGCACCGACTTTTGACATCTCTCCCAGAGCAAGTGCAACGGAGCAATTGAAAAGCAACATTTTGGACACTTTGACACATTTGGAAATGGCCTTATATGGGACCATTTTGCCTTCGATTTCAACATTCGCGAGCCAGAAAGAAAAACTTTGGGAAGATGTAAGTATCGGACACTTTTATGCCCTTGTTATGGTGAGACATTGGGTAAATATCCCAAAAACAAGATGCATTTACCTAATAAGTAGTGGAACTAGCAGGTTTTTAAACTTGTTTTAAGCATACACAAGTGGGAAAATAATGCACGTACATGCACTTATTTTCAGGGTATATTCTCTGAAAACAAGTTCTTTTACGCAGTTTTGCTTATCAGGTAAATGCATCTTGTTTTAGATATTGAGACTGGAAAACAAGACAAATACTTTGCAATGCATGACCATATTCTAGTTGTGATGGTCTCATTAGTTGGTCTGAAGTGTCATGGTGACAATCACTACAAATCGCAACAGTCGAAAGTACAAAAATGATTCCAGTATTAATATTGCAAAAGTATCAGACAATAGCTTTTTTTTCTTATTCTAAGTACCCTCGATTCTTTTTTTCCAGAGGTGGAAAAGCGAGGTGGAGAAACCACTGAGTGCCAGCTGCGCTCCGCACAACGTGGCACACATCATGGACACATGTCGTGCCCGTAAAGATGACGAGGATTTGAGTACGTATTTGGATCTGGAGTTTATCCTGGCCAACACCACCGGACCTCTCGAAGCAGGTGCCGAGTACGTCTCGCCTGCGGAACCTTGCGCCCTCTACCCCGCGTATCCATCACCAGAGCAGTGCGCGCCGCCGCCACAGTACACCAACAGCCTCATGGCAGAGCTTCTGAGATCCGAGGTGGACAATTCGTATGACATGCACAGCAGCACCGCGATTCAAGGCAGATTCATCATCAACTCGACGGGTTTCCCTAGACAGGACTTTGTTGATATCAAAGTCGAGCCCCCCATGGACGGTTACGGACCCGTGATGGGCATGGCGCCCCAAAGTTGCCAAAAAATCAAGCAAGAGGGCAACATTTCGTGCATGATGTCTTTTGAGCAGCCCAGACCCGCCGTGTCTCCGCAGGCGACAGGGAATATGACGCCTCCGTTGAGTCCGGACGACCAGGGCAGCTCCGGGTGTCCGACCCAGCTGCGTCACACCGTGTTCCCGCAGGGTTACCATCACTCACCGCCAGCCTACCCGCAAATGCAGCTGCCCTACACGGCGCCGCATCAGTACGGCATGTACGAGGACGCCATGGCGATGCAACCTAACATGCAAAGGGCGCTTCTAACTCCCCCGTCTTCCCCTCTGGAACTAATGGAGTCTAAACCCAAGCGAGGAAGACGCACCTGGCAAAGGAAGCGCACGGCGACGCACACCTGCACATTCGCTGGCTGCGGCAAGACTTACACCAAGAGCTCGCATCTGAAAGCGCATCACCGAACCCACACTGGTAAGAGCTATTTTATCTCGTAATACTTTTATTTAATCTGTATGTGTGTGTTTAAACTTTAAAAACGACTATGAATGGCCTTTTGCCATGCGTAAATGACGCATCATTTAAGACATCAATTGGCCACAGCGCGTAAGCGCGCAAGTTCCCAAACATAAACAAAACGTATAGGATCCATTGGCCAAACCGTTTCCAAAGCGTTCCTTGTGCGCTCAGCGCGCATGTTACCAAACAAATGTGACTAGTCTTTTAAGATAACACTTTAAAAGAACCAAATATCATGCGTAAAATATGTTTTACTTAATATTGCCAAAGCGTTTCTTGTGCGCAAAATGTGCATCGGTGACTAAAACAACATCTTTTCGCTTTGATTCATCAGGTGAGAAGCCTTACCACTGCAACTGGGACGGATGCGGATGGAAGTTCGCACGTTCCGACGAGCTGACGCGTCATTTCCGCAAGCACACCGGACACAGACCGTTCCAGTGCCACCTGTGCGAGCGCGCCTTCTCCAGGTCGGATCACCTGGCGCTGCATATGAAGAGACACCAGTAAGGACTGGATCCACAACCACATAACTGCCTTATTTAATGACTTTGTACAACACCAAATGACATTGGTCGATAAAGAAATATATATTATGGTCCTTTTGTAACAAAGTAGCTGGTACTACATAGATTATGCAGAGCTCTTTAATAAAATGCCATTTAAGAGTGTTTTCAGGGGGCCAACAGCATACTTAAGGGCTGGTCCTGAATCTGTGTCCAGTGTGGAGACCGTATTTATGTTTAAAGGTGCCTTTCAAAGCCACATACAAGGGTCAATCTCACTGAAACATATCCGGGTTGATTTGATTGTGGGGTGAAATGTGACATGGAAATGTTCTTGAGATTCACCCACACTGCCTGATGAGTGCAAAAGGCCTGATGACTAGCAAATCTCCAAGTTTTCTGATTTGTAATGAAATGAGTGGGAAAATGCGATGATGACAATGTTTTTTTTGTTTGTTTTTTTTTTTCCTCTGGAAACTGCCTTGCTGTCATGCCACAAACAGAACTACGTTCAACTGTGTTTCGTTTTTCCATGTTGATGCACTCGAATTTGTATTGCAAGCAGCATTTCTTTCCCAAACGTATTGTTAATGAAGGCACATTAAATGGTCTGTGCCCCCATTGTACACTAGCACAGTATGTACTAGGGCTTGAGGCCCTGGGTTTTTATGAGTATGTACATTCGTTTTATATTGCAAGTACTGTATTTATTGTAAATATTAAACTAAGTTTGAATGTAATCATGGAGTTGTATGTGTCATTTGTAAAAATGTTCTTATATTTGCATTAATCTATTAGCCAGACACTTTTATCCAAAGCATCTTTCAGTGCATTTAAGATGCACAATGGGTCCACTCCAAAACAAGGTGAGCTGTTTCAGAAGGCCACAATTTAAGTTACTTATAACTTAAAGTAGTTAAACTACAGTCATACAACTTAAAAAAAAAAAAAAAAAAAGCTACGCTACAAGCTACTAACAAAAAGTAGCAAGCTACATTAAACCTATTTGAATATATGTAGCAATCAAATGATGTTACTGAATTCTGCTTTCAGTTCTGATATTTAATTCGGGTTAACTTCCCTTATGAAAATGTAACCATGTTTTTTCTACAATAACAAAAGTTAAACCATGACATTTGTAGTAAAACCACAGCAACCTCAAAATTGACCATTGTTACTACAGTCATGGTTTCTACAATATTATGCTACTAGGTTATTTTTTGTGAGGGTTGAACAAATAGTGTGACAAAATTAAATTGAAGATCAATGTCTACTTGATATACACTAATAAAACTATAAAACACCATGTTTCATATAACCGAATCAAAATGTAGGGATAAACAGCTGCACATAACTAAACACTTCCCTTCGAAAAAAAGAAAGCAAGCAAAGTCCCTTTAAGGCTGCACACGGTGAATCAGTGAATCAATTATGTGAACTAGTTCATTCACATGAACCGTCTGAAAGAACTGACTCACTCAAATGAATCGGAGTTCCCAACTCTGAAAATAAAAGTGAATCGTTTATTTTAATCGGTTCATTCACATTTACATGAACCGTCTGAAAGAATCGATTCACTTGAAGCGCTACATGAGAGGGAAAGAGGACTGTTTAAGTGAGCATGTTTGAGGTAGCTCGTTTCTGGAAAAGTGTCACTATTGTGAAAATAGCAGAGTGGATGTCATGCTACTGAAAAATTAAGTTAGCGTCGCTACTTTTAGTTAACTACTCCCCAACGCTGCTTATAATCCATTCAATACCGAAAAGTATAGAAAAGAATAGTTAAAAAATAATAGAAAGCTGGCTATTTTACACAAAATGTTTGCGCGCTATGTACACTGGTGGCCAAAAGTTTGGAATAATGTACAGATTTTGGTGTTTCAGAAGGAAATTGGTACTTTAATTCACCAAAGTGGCGTTCAACTGATCACAATGTATAGTCAGGACATTATTGATGTAAAAAACAGCACCATCACTATTTGAAAAGTCATTTTTGATCAAATCTAGACAGCAGCCATCACTCCAACACCTTATCCTTGAGTAATCATGATAAATTGATCATTTGGTACTAGAAAATCACTTGCCATTATATCAAACACAGTTGAAAGATATTTGGTTCATTAAATGAAGCTTAACGTTGTCTTTGTGTTTGTTTTTGAGTTGCCACAGTATGCAATAGACTGGCATGTCTTAAGGTCAATATTAGGTAAAAAATGGCAAAAAAAGAAACCGCTTTCTCTAGAAACTCATCAGTCAATCATTGTTTTGAGGAATGAAGGCTATACCATGCTTGAAATTGCCAAAAAACTGAAGATTTCATTCAAAGGTGTACACTACAGTCTTCAAAGACAAAGGACAACTGGCTCTAACAAGGACAGAAAGCGATGTGGAAGACCAGATGTACAACTAAACAAGAGGATAAGTACATCAGAGTCTCTAGTTTGAGAAATAGATGCCCCACATGTCCTCAGCTGACATGTCGCTATCCTTTTCTGCATATTGCTGCCCCCTTCGGCATATCGCGGTGCCGTTTTGTGGCCCGTTCTGCATAACGCAGCGGCCCATTTCAGCTTATCGCAGCCCATTCGGCCCCGTTTCACGGCCAGCCCATCGGGAAAAGTCCCAATTCTCCCGATGGCCAGTCCGCTCCTGCTTACTTACGAGGCTCTGTTTCTGTTCGGATGCTGCCACAGAAAGCAACTGCCTATGTAGACAAGGAATAGGGACCCTTTGAATCACTATATCCGCATTCCTTGAGAATCAAACCCTTGAGTTGCTAGTGCCATGCTCCTCTGGATGAGCTACTGGAACATCCTATTACGCATTAAAGCTCAATCCACTAGTCTCTTTTTATGGGCGTCTTTGAATTTAAGTTTTGCTGTTTTGGCGACTGAGGGTCATTACATGGCGTTTGGTTGGTTAAATCAAAGGTACACGAGTGCTATTCCTAAACCCCCCACTCGAGCTTATGGAGTCGGTATTATAGTTTAGACCAAGATGCTTTCCAGCTGCATCAGGTTGAGGCCAGCAGCCTGTGGCTTCTGCCTATAAATGCAAACACAACATTTACATAATTACAGAGAGAGAATTTAGATACGTCTGGACGGAGGGGTGCTCGACTCGATGCTGAAGATCCCAAACTCCAGAGTCACGGACATCAAAGAGACTCCAATGGCACAAACAGCACATGCTTTCATGACATTTTGTTGACAGTAAGATGCCTGATGATACAATTCAAGGTCTGGATATTTCATAAGCAGCAGTGGCATAAAACCTATTTGTTCAACATCAAGTTATTTCGCTTTGGGATGCAAAGACTAGATCAGTAAACTGAGGTGAATCCTGGAATGCTTTTTAAACAGTATAAACAGTGTAAAATGGTTTTATAATTGTCTACCAAATTATTTCAAGCATTTAGGCATGAGCCTTGAGATTTGACATTTTTAAGACCATGATACACATCAAATTTGACTCATTTAATGTCAAAAAGGGCAAAAACAAAGCAGCTAGCATGACAGATTGTAATTTTCTAAGAGTCTTACTTGTTTAGCTTGTCTGAATAATGTGTGAAAACAGCACCAGTGTTCCCTTTTACGCAAATTCTCAGAGAAAAAGCAGAAATGTGACCCTGGCTATTATTAGCCTCAATACTCAATGAGGCGAAACACTAGAAATCTAATTTCACTTCAGAGTGCTGAGGATAGTAACATTTACTACCAATCTGATGTGAATGCAAATACAAACTTCTCTTATTTCCACAAGGCAATATAAAGAGCTTTGTGTTTGCTGTGTTCACACTAATTTAAAAGACATCTCTGTTTTGAATTATTATTTGATCACACTGCGAGAAGTTATGACGTTTACATAAAATTGATAAAAAATGTGAAATAACCATTTTTATTTCAAAGATGCCAACTGTGACAATTAAGATTAATAGTGAACAATGTGTGTGGTCATGTAAAAACATTAAACTGTGTTCCTTTATCAGGATAAGGTCATAAACATTTTAAAGGTGCTGAAAGCGATTTTAGCGTTCTGAAGCTTTCACGTGACTGAGCCGTTGAGTTAGCCACGCCCCCTCATTCCAAAACCCGCCCTCCAAAGATAATTTTGAGACCAAAACTGAGCAAAAGAGCAGCATTGTTTGTTCCTATGGCTGTCAAATTCAACAGTGGCACAATAGCGCCCCCAACGGACAAACATTATGAATCACAGCCTCAAATGATCCGCTTCAACTACAAAACATTTGAGATCGAGCAAATTTTTATTTGCCGTTAACAAAGTCTACCGCTGTCACAGAGACCGGTGAGATATCTCAGGACACTTATTTCATTAATATCTTTAAGGGAGTAGGAACATTTTGTGCATACTTTTCTATGAAAAAAATAGCTTACAGCACCTTTAAGCAAAAACTGATTTTTGTCCATTACTTTGATTTCGTGTAGTTTGATTTCACCTTTACAAATGTTCTTACCCGCTTATCCAATGTGCGCACGTGTTGTGCACATGACTGTTTACACTTTGACATCGTAAGAAGAGAACAACCCAACCTAGTCTCATAGAATGAACGTTACTAGATAACCGTTTTTGCAAACACATTTTTATGTGCCTCTTTCTATGTTTCGTCGCAGTTTCCTCGTAAAATGAACACTAGAGGCGCTACAACAACTGTGCATCTTATTCACTTTCACACAAATCACAAGTAACAACGGCTGATTCTGTCTTTGTAAACATTTACTTTTTGCACTATTACTCACACATTGCTATGACATCGAAACACTTTTACTCAAACTTTTACGCATCATTTAAAAAACATAATTTTAACACTTGTATTATAGACCCACCTATATTTTCACAATTATTCCAATGTGATTAGCTCCTGTGGTAGCTCACCTGATAGCGTGTTGGACTTTGGACTCAGAAGTCCACAGTTCGAGCCCAAACACGTAATCTGACACATGAGAAAAAAGGGTTAGGTGACGTGGTTGCTTCAGAAAATGATGTCGCATTTTGCTTTTAGCACACTATCGGTTAGGTTTAGGTTAAAGTTTTAAGTTAGGGAGGTATGTTTTACTCATTAAAACCTCGTCTGATTACAACACCATTTCACTCGCTTTTGGCGCCCCCCACTGGACATTTCACTGGGAAACTGCAGCCAAACGTGTTGGTGAAGCGCGCAAGTGAAGCATGTAAATAAGTTTGGAATAACTGTCTGGAATCAGGCTGGAATAACCCGATGATGTTGAATCTCATGTGTAAACAGGTTTCTTTCGTTGTCGTTTTTTTTAATGAAATGATTATCAGCGTATTGCTGTGCACGTAAACGCACTCAATGAGCATGTTTACATGCACGATCTTACACCGATTATGCTTAATAAGCCGACAACGTATGTGGTCATGTAAACGCCTTAAATGGTTTTCCTTTATTGAGATAAGGCAATCAACAGTTTATGCATAAACTAATCGGCACGTGTAGCCTAAATTCACATGGCATGTAAACACCTTTACAGCGTTCTTACCGACTTATCCAATGTGCGCCAGTGTTGTGCACATGACTGTTTATGTTTTGGCATCAAAAGCAGAGAATAACGCGTGTTTCTTATGTTGTCTATTATACTGATTTTTGGTATTTCTCAGCGTATTTGTGTGCATGTAAACACGCTAAAAATAGTACTACTGTATAAGCATTTATCATAGAATAAAGCTTACTGTTTCACTTGTTATTTTTAAAGAATAGCAGGTAAGTGCATACTATGCACAGCATACTGCAGAAATAGTAAGAGTATGGTAGTGTGCTATTCCAAACATAGCCATAGTTTGTCTGTAATCCCTGAACTCACTTTTAACTACTCAGCACTTAATCCAAAGACTAAACGAGAATGTCTGGCGCACATTCTTGTAAATGAAGCACACATGTGGATATTTAAGTATAGGTGAGTGATCGAGTGAAAGACAAACACAAATGAGGAATTAACTGGAGCCGTATATTTCTGTCACCTTAGCCACTCTCATTAGTCCATCTTAAAATCAGCTCTTTCACTGGCAGGCAAGTAAATACAAACTCGAACAAGAATGTCCTTTTATTCCAAATGGGGGTAATTAACATACCAAAGCCCAAATTCATGCAGCTGTTAAATTATTTTCACACTTAGATCTCAATCTTTCCGAGGACTTGGTTTCACCTTCGGCTCAAACTCTGGAGCTCGTTCTTACAGCTTGTGTTACTCAACAGATCCAGAGAAAACAGCCATTTGCTCGAGAGCTTCACAGCACATTTCCAAAAGACAAACGGCTGATTTTTTTCCAAACGCGCTGAAAAAGAGGCTTCATTGATGCCGACTGTGTAATCACATGCAGAATGGGAGAAAGAGCGCCACGCTGCACAGACACATCAAAGAGAGCCCGCAGAGCAGGACGAGCACAATAATAGGGGAGACCGGGGCTAGTTGTCACACTTTTCACTCCAGTAAATATTTCTCAAAAACACCAAAAATCAGCTTAATTTTAAAAATCCGAAAACGCAAGAAAACCACATTTACAGACTTGAAATCATCTAAGTATTCTTTGATTTTGGCATCAAAACGCAAGCTGTTGTTCACAGAGCCTTTATGACTTTTAATCAGTTGATATCAGACATAAAAGTACATTTGAACTACTAAAAACATTCAATCTTGATATCAAAAATGACGTCAATTACTTGTGGAAATGCCCATTCAAAATGAAATTGAAATGAAACTAGTAAAAGCCATAATATTTCACATATGCAACTGCAGTTTCACTAGTAGAATTTCACAATGATCTGTCATTTACTCCTGCTCAAAACGCAATTACAGATATCTTTAATTTATTTCTTACCAGTTTAATTTTCATTTTCACATATCAGCTATGTGCTTCTTACTATTAAAAAAGATTATTTTTGATATCAATAATAACTTTGCACTAAGTGAAAACTGAATTACAACTAGTATGAAAATGCAAATTTTTGATATCAGTAATTTTGTTTTCACTAGTGCAGTGTTAATTTCATGTCTATAATGTGATTGTAACTAGTAAGAAAGACTTTTTAGATATCTTTAAATACTCATTTTATTCATATCTGAAATACCAAATCTAACATGTTGAAATACATTTACAGAGGTTCACTAGTTGTATTCAGTTGTTGATCAGCTTATTAGATATTTAGCACAATCGGTGTACATTCGTGCATGTAAACGCCCCCAATTTCTGTATAGGTACAAACCTTAATTTTTGGCTAAGAAAAAGCTTTTGGACATGATTTTATTGCTGTTATTTGGGGCATGTTGTCACACTATACGGGGTAGGTTGTCACAGTGGAAACAGACTTTTATTGGCATTCTTTTTTTGTTGTTGCAAGATTTAAACAGTACAACAAATATAAAAAGCAAAACAACTCATGAAACAGCAAAAATGTAAAAGGTAGTATACAAAAATATCAAACCATTGTTTTGGCCAACAAATATTGAAATATATGAATATACCACAAGAACTATTCAGTTATAAGTAATAATAACAAACATACGAGTCGACGTGAAGAGTTTAAATCCTAAAGTTCTCTAGTGATGTGGAACAGGTACAAAAAGAACATTCTGCGGAAGTTTGTTCCGTATCCGACTGGAGATCCGACTGCAAACCATTTGAATGTTTTGGTAACCACTGAAGCTGGGGGCAAACGGCCATGAACTCACTATTAATTTAGCAATTTGAAAAGCAGATGTGATATCACACGTATAGTTTACAAGATGGCAAAATCTTAAGAAATAGTATGAGTTGAATTTTAAAATAAAAGAATGCACAAACAATGCTATTATGATTTTTCCTAAATATAATCCCTAAAAGGGATTAAAAGACAAGGGAAGTTTACAACATGTTTTTGACAAACATCAGTTATTGGTATTGCATAATAAATATGGAATGATGAATAAAATGTGTTCAGAGACGTTTACTTTCTTTAAAAAAGTGCTGGATAGGAGGTTAGCTAGAATGTAATGCCTGTGTTGTTTGGTTGGTCTCTATGGGAATAAAAGTCGAGCAAAGTCGGATAAAATTTCACCATCTTGTACAAATTATTTAAAGTTATCAGGACACTATTTTGGTAAAGAGCCTTGACCTTGCTTTTGAGTTCAGGAGAGGTAAAATATCATTTTTAAATACCAAAAACATGAACATAAATAAATAGTTACACACCCACACACACACACACACACACACACACACAGTACTGTGCAAAAGTTTTAGGCACTTGTGAAAAATGTTGCATAGTGAGGATGTCTTCAAAAATAATTACATAAATAGATTTCATTTATCACTTAATGTCATACAAAGTCCAGTAAACATTAATAAAAATACATCAATATTTGGTGTGACCACCTTTGCCTTCAAAACAGCCCCAATTCTCCTAGATACACCTGGACACCTGACAGATAAGATGTTCAAAGCTTCTTGGAGAATTCGTCACAGTTCTTCTATCTATTTAGGCTGTCTCAATTGCTTCTGTCTCTTTATGTAATCTCAGACTGACACGATGTTCAGTGGGGGGCTCTGTGGGGGCCATGACATCTGTTGCAGGGCTCCCTGTTCTTCTATTCTAATCTTTTCTAATTGCAAAAGTATTGTTTATGTTTGTGTCTTAAGACAAATGCTTTTGTGAAGCATCTTATGTGCCTAAGACTTTTGCACAGTACTGTATATATATATATATATATATATATATATATATAATTGTTTAAGATATATATAACCATTTTAAACAAATTGTTACATCTATTGCGTTTGTGGGTCTATTTTGACCCGGGCATCAACTGTGGCTTTACACATGATATTTTGCAGATATTTAGCAAAGACTGCATCTTGTTTACAAACATGCACACACGTTGGTGCAACTATCATTATGAGGACTCTCCATAGACATAATGATTTTTATACTGTATGAACTATAGATTCTATCCCCTAACCCTAACCCTACCCCTAAACCTAACCCTCACAAAAAACTTTCTGCATTTTTACATTTTCAATAAAACATCGTTTAGTATGTTTTTTAAGTGATTTGAATTATGGGGACACTAGAAATGTCACATTTATAGCATAATACCCTTGTAATTACCAGTTTGTAACCTAAAAAAAAAGTCCTGGTAAACCACTTACACCTGCACACACACACACAAACGACATAACAGATGAAACAAACAAACAACAAATAACAATTAAAAATATACAACAAATAAAATTTATCAAAAGGAACTGTCTAAAGGGTGTGTGGCAAGAGAAAAAAGTTTAAGCATACAGTCTAAACAGGGGTAGAAAGAGGAAAAGTCCACATTTGCAGACTGATGTGATGATGAACCAGTTTGCAGCATATATTCACACAATGACATTCGACATTTCATGCACGTAAACAGAAAAGATTTTGTTCAAAAACATTGAAAAGTAGTACTGATGTTGCAGTTGTGATGAAGAGTTGCTTTGATGTTGTTTATTTAGATAAATTATATTATGTTGGTTTCACAGATTTTGACTTCGGAGTTGTTTTAAGCAGTTATTTTCATTCAAATTACTGGTAATTCTCACATTAGATATTAATATAAATCTTACATAATGATATATTCAAATAAAATGTAATATAAACCTTGATAAAAAAAATATATCTATATATGTATCACACTGACTTGGCTGTAGTTAATGTATATTTTGAAATGTCAAAGATTTTCTCAGTTTTGTCATTTAAAATGAAATGGCATTCAACATAACACACACACACACACACACATATATATATATATATATATATGAACAGTTAAGAAGTTTAAAATGAGCTATAATATGGTTTTATGAATATGAAAACTACTGGGTTATGAAAACTATTAAAAAAATAAAAATAAAAAAAATAATCTCCACTGGATCCAGATAAATATATGTCTGACATTTAATCAAATGTTCAAAAGCAACACACTTAAAATTCACTTTAAACCCTTTCACAAATAAAACCACAAAAAACACATGAAATATTAAAGGTCAGTAGAATCTTCACATGATTAAAAGATAATAATAATAATAATAATAATAATAATAATAATAATAATAACTGAATGCCAGAATTTCCTGAATATCTGAAATACAATAAATACCAACACATAAAAAATAATAAGCACAATATGCAGTATAAGACCAGAATACATTCATAAATCTTTGATCTACACACACACAAAAATATTTTAGCCTATTTTTAAGATTTTCACATTTCAGTTTCATAACAAAATCCCATCATATTCAATAAAAAAAAAAATAAAGTTTTATTAATTAAATCAAATTTGATGGAATTTTGTTATGAAATTGAAATGTGCAAATCTTAAAAATAGGCTAAAATATTTTTTGGAGTGTACGAAATTAGGTAGCCTATTTCCCCAAATATAAATGTTAAAATAATTCAAACGTCCATATAATTTTTGCAGTAGCAATTTAGAACAGGGTATATTTCAGTGAGAAACAAGTTGTAAAACAACCGAAGAGGGCAGATCTTCCAGGAGAGACGGTTTGTATGATTTGGTCTGCAGCTGTTAAAGAGACTTTCATGCAATATTTCACCCAAAAGTGAGAATTCTGTCATAAATCACTCATCCTCATGTTGTTCCAAACCTATTTGACTTTCATTCTAATGCAGAAAACAAAAGCAACATTTTTAATAAAACACCGGCCCATCTTTTCATAACAATGGAAGTTGATCGTGCCTCAGTTTAAAGTTTAAAAAAGGATTCAAAAGTAGTCCACGCAATTTGTGCGTCATATTTCAAGAATGCAAACGAAAGGTTCTGGTGGGAACCTGAAATTTAAGTAATTATTCAGCAAAAAAAAAAATCTTGACGTCTGTTGCGCATTCATTAGCTCTGTGAGACTCGTTCAAGGTGGCAAATTGCCCTGTTGGAAGTCAAGACTTGCTCTGGAAATTCGGGTTGTATATCCCCAAAACCTATCGTATGCCTTCAGAAGACTTGGAATATGCTGCACGAGTCGCATTAACTACTTCTGATACTTTTGGGTCCTTTTTAAGTTTTAAAGTGAGTCACTATCCACCATCGTATTGAATAAACGGTTTGCAATGTTCATTCATTCACTCACTCTACTTTTGTGTTTCGTGTAGAAAAGCCATATGGGTTTGGAACAACATGAGGGTGATGAAAGAATTACAGCATTTTCCTATTTTGATAAACTATTCTTTTAAAGAAGCAACCACAAAATGACACATTGATGAAGTGATGCAAGATGTTATTAGAACTAAACCTCACAAGCCATCTTTAAATGTAAAGCATCTCGTTCAAGTCTAATATGAGTATGAAAACCTAAAACTATTTTGAGCATTTTCCTTCGAAATAAAAGGACACATCTGATCATGATGTGTCTCATGAAACATGATAATATTCAGTGCATCAACACATGCATAGTGCAAATATAGGGTAAGGCAGATACTGAAAGATTTGATATTTACTATTAGGATTACAAGGGTATATAGAGTATATGATATCTAATGATATCAGATATCTTTAATCATATATTTTCTGAAGAGGTCTGTATCTTGCCTACCTGCTGGTACTACAGTATTTGGTAAAAGCTGTACATATAGACTTCATAAAGCATAATTCAGCATCTGAATGTCTCCTTCAGTGCATGACAAAGCAGTTAATGAGTAAAATAAACCTACAGACCTTTGGTTTAGACTATTTGGGTGATTAGACTGTTTTTTGGTGCACTTGGATCTTTGAGTGCTGATTGGTGGATGTTTCAGCGTGTTCAGTGACTGCGAACCTGAGTGGTGATGTGATCGGGACAGTGCCACGCAAAACCTCTATTTGAAAGTGGTGGTGTCGTTCTCCACTTTAGGAATGTTACGGCTTCACGTTCGGGGCATTTCAGCTCGGCTGAGGGCGAGAGCCAACTCCAAGTCCTGTTGTTCCTGTAGGCGGAGCTTACGAATACGCTCCGCCTCCTCCCGCTGGCTTTCACGCTTGGCCCATTCCAGCTGCTGCGTCTCACTTCCGAACTGAACCGGAGAATAAATATCAGTGCATAAACAAATAAACAGCAGAATGCATCACTGGTAGGGCCGGGCGATAAAGATAGAATTTTATTTGGATGATATTTGATATATCTCGATATTTGTGCATTTCCTCTTTAAAGGCTTAAAAGGTTCCATAAAGGCTTAAGAGGAACCATAATTTCAACCAAACAGCTCATGTTGCCAAGTAGATTCAAAATGTTTAACAAAAAAAAAAAAAAAAAAGTTAAATGCATGTTTCCCACATTGTTTTTCATTCAACAAACATGAATATAATCCATTTTAATTTATGTGCACTAATATAACAATACATATCTTCTACGTATGGATGTTTCTTCAACTACGGGCACTTTAAGCAATGAGACTTACTGTAAGACAACTGTTTCCAAATCACCAAATGCATTGTTAAATTAATACTATTTGCCAGTTTACAAAACAAGGCCAGTTTATTTCCTAAAATCGATGTACAATGCAAAGCCATAAGCATATGGGAACATAATGGCTCATTATTTTTTCCCTAGTCTTTCTAAAAATAAATGATAGTATTTATGAATGCAATAGTAGCCTAAACACTTATAAAACCTTATTACAACGCAGTTTCAATACACAAAAGTCTACTTGATTTCACCTAAAAGGTTAGTCTATATTATATGATACTAACATTTTTGTCAAAATACCTCAGTTAATGTTCCTACTGTAAAATCGTGATCAGTTTTAGTAAGGGAGGGTGATTATGTGTAAAGCATGATAACTGCACCTTCTAAGGGACTGTTGTTCAATTCCAACATCGATTTGGCCAAGAACATTTTTTTCCCCATCACCATAATATTCACGTGGAAATCTTTAAATAATAATATCGATATTCAGCGTGCATATATCGATACAATATGATACTTTAACATCTTACCATCTCTAGTATGTACATGCATCAAAGGAGATTTGTCATTTTTGTCTTTTTTTATTTTTTTCCTGAAAGTTATGAAATTTCCCACCAGTGTCATTTCCAGCACCTCTCAAATTCTGTATGGTGTTTAATCCAGTTATGTTGTGGAAATTACATTTGAATGTTTTTAAAATAAAATGACCAATTTCTTTATCTTTCTAAGGATAATTTCATAGCTAAAATTTGATGTATCCTAAATACACACAATTAAATAATTTTTTCACACTTTTTGCATAATTTGGCCAAATTAAAGGTTGATTGGAAATTTCGATCTACACAAATATTCTGCTTTCTTTGTTTTCTCATATTTCATGACACTTTTTTTGCACTTGGTTAACAAGTACATTAGCTTAAAAAATAAATAAATAAATAAATAAAACTTTATTAGGGGCAAAATTGTTTGGTGTGCTGGAAACATAATTTATGGAAAATTTATAGAAATTAATTTAATTTATTCACACAATAAATATTGAAATGGTTCATGTTTATTTCACTGTTTAGATGATTATAGTTTTATACATTTTTATTTATTTATTTATTTATTTTTAATTAATTTTCATAGTTTAATATTGAAAATCTGGGAGGCTAAAACAGTCAAATCTAAACATGAAAGGCATTTGAAAAGTTCCAAAAATAAATGATGAAGAACTGATAAAAGTCAGTTTTAATGAGACCTTCGTATAACGAAATGAAAGAAAGTTGAAATCGGTTTGTTTTAAAAAAAAAATAAAAAAAAAAAAAAAAATCAACCCCTGGGACGTGAAAGAGCCCGAAGTTGAAGAAACACCCGTTTATTTTGAATAAAACATTTTAATATATTAAAAAAAAGTATTTTTTTTATTTTTATTGACAAATGGTTTTTAAATAGATTCATTGAAATAGTTTGAACTGATTCATGAAATTGAATCAAACTTCTGAATCCAACGACTTTTGAAAATATAATTAGATATGCTTTTAAAACATCTGTCTTAACGCTATAATATTTACAAGTCGTGAGACAATAAAGGATTGCGAAACTAATCTAATGACATGCTCTTTAGAAAACGTAATTGCCAAATACACACCACATTAAAAGCATTATAACATTCACAATGTCACTTAATTTATATCGCAAGCGACAAGCATTGTAAATATATCCGATATATCGCCCAGCCCATATCGCTGATTACATTAGATTACATAACAGGGTGAATTCAACTGACATCACTCATTCACACAAGCACAAGCGATCAGAGCGAAAAATGCACATACGTATAATCTGATATCTGATTTGAATTGGTCAAATAACAGACTAAAGATCATCGCCATCCAGTGATTAAAAGCAAGTTGTGACGCTTTTGGCTGCAGTCAAATGTAACAAACCACTGACCCAACACACAGTGTAATGAACTAAGCCAAATCGTGATAAACCAATTCTGGTTTATTTACAAAAACTCTGCCTCTAATTACATAAAATATATACAACAATAAGGAATAATACATAAATAATGTAGCTGTGGCTCTGAAGAAATGACTCATGAAAGTAAAGTTAGTTGATTGATCAGATGATACTTGCTTTGACATTTTATTTAATGCAACAACATTCAGATATTTTTAATTGTGACATAAAAGTTTTTAAAAGTGTCCAAATACTAACACCCCTGGAGTAGTGAGTTCGAATCCAGGGAGTGCTGAGTGACTCCAGCCAGGACTCCTTAGCAACCAAATTGGCCCGGTTGCTAGGGAGGGTAGAGTCACATGGGGTAACCTCCTCGTGGTCGCTATAATGTGGTTCTCGCTCTCGGTGGGGCGTGTGGTGAGTTGTGCGTGGATGCTGTGGAGAATAGCGTGAAGCCTCCACACGCGCTAGGTCTCCATGGTAACGTGCTCAACAAGCCACATGATAAGATGCAGAGGCAACTGAGATTCGTCCTCCGCCACCCAGATTGAGACGAGTCACTACGCCACCATGAGGACTTAAGAGCGCATTGGGAATTGGGCATTCCAAAAAAAAAAAAAGTGTCCAAACACTTTCTGGGGCCACTGAATATTAGAAACTCGTTTGCTTTATTCATGGTTAACAACACTACATCAGTATGAACTTAATATCTAAATCTTGTAAGGTCTTTCCTCACACTGTGGTTGAAGTATTGGCTTTTACATTTGCTGACGATGTTTTGAAGTGCTTCAATATTTTGAGTGATTTGTGAAAGGGATTTGCGTGCACGCAGGGTGGAGTAGCTGTGTTATGGTTTACCCAAACACGTGCAGAGCGCTCAGATGTGGTCAGCAGACCTCTGTATCACCTTACCTTCATGAGTTCAGTGCCTGGGAGAGAGACAAATTACAGCACAGATCTAAAGACACAAGAAGGCACTGCATACACAACACACAGGTCATGCAACATGCACAACACGTGCAAAACTGCAGCTACACTAAATGGCACATGCACACAAATGCAGCATCACTGCTATGCAAAAAATAAAATAACTGTGCAAAGAGGTATGAGTATATACAATTTCATTAAGGTCTTTTGCATGTGCAAATCAAATCGAATGGTCTTGTACTAATTAGTATGGATGAGCATTATAGACTGCGTAAAGTCATTTTAAGACGACCATTTTCTCCTGGTGATGTAAAACTGATTCCACTATATGTATTCAAAAAGCATATTAAAACGTCGCTTTGTGGTGAAAGCAGTTGCTTGCCACTATGTTTCGGAAAACAGGAAGTGCTTTGGTAAAGCTTCTCACTTTTCAAGATTGAAGTGTCATTCTGAGGTCACTTTGTCATGTTGTGTTTGTAAGGTTACTCCAGTGTACTTCAGTGTACTTCACTACTTAAAACATGAACAGTGCATTCTTTTTAAACCACAAGAGTTTTAATTACTCAAGGTTTTTGAGATCGAAAAGGGTTTTAGTAGAGCTGCAACAACTAATCGGTCAAATCAAAAATGAAAATAATCGATAACAAATTTCACTGTCGATTAGTCGGATATATGAGAACCGTGCATGGAGAAGCTCCGTCAGTGACGTCACTTTACAGCAGGGAAAGTGCGTTTGCATGCATAAACTCATTTAAAAAATGGCTGAAACGAAGTGGAAAAAAAAAAACATGACTGAAGTTGTCCTGCACACAAGAGTGCTTTATGTTAAAAAAAATTTTTTAAAAGAAGATCAAAAGCATTTGGTTAGATTACGATTTAGTTTTACGAACATTTATACTTTTAAATAAGTTGTGAGTATAAGTTGTTGTTACATCCAAACTGTAGAAAAGCAAGGTTTTTTTTTGTTTGTGTGTGAAAAACTATATCCAATTTATATTGTAACATTAAAAAAAAAATTATGCACAATTTATAACACAAAATCATAAATGTATATTAAAAAAATTTTTTTTTATAAAAAATATATATATTTTGATATATAAAATATATAATATATATAATATATATAATAAAAATATATATATATATATATATATATATATATATAGCATTTAAAAAAATAAAATACAGAAATCGAATTTGATTTTTTTTATCCAGTTATTCAGTGAAAAACTAAATCCAATTTAAATTGTAACATTTTTTTACTTTTTATGTACACAATGTATAACAAAAATCATAAATGTATATTTTTTTCATTTATTTTAATCCACATTTTTAAAAAAAAGCATTTTTTAAAATAAAATACAGAAAACCTAATTTGACTTTTTTATCCAGTTATTCAGTGAAAAACTAAATCCAATTTATTTTGTAACATTTTTAAACTTTTTATGTACACAATGTATAACATACAATCATAAATGTATATTTTTTTTAATCCACTTTTTTTTTTTTTTATTATTGCATTTTTTTAAATAAAATACAGAAAACCTAATTTGACTTTTTTATCCGGTTATTCAGTGAAAAACTAAATCCAATTTATATTGTAACATTTTTTAACTTTTTATGTACACAATGTATAACATACAATCATAAATGTATATTTTAAAAGTAATATTTTATACACATTATATATATATATATATATATATATATGACATATATACACAAATTTAATCCGATTTTTCAAAGAAATAATTGTTAGTTGCAGCACTAGCTTTAAGATCGTGAACTTTTGACTCGTAGTCTAAATGAAATGATAAATCATTAATTGAGTGATAACAATCAATATTGCACAGGAAAACTGTGCTAAAGGTGCTGCAGGACCTTTGACAACTCAAGTTAGAATACAGTATTCTTGAGCCCGGAGCTTAAAATCAAGGTTTTGGATGCAAACATTGTGGTTCAAAACAAATGGCACATGGTGGACAAACAAAAGTGTTTTGTTCCACTCCAGAATTTCATCTTGATGATCCTGTTCATTTTGTTCAGTTGTGTCATCAGTTAGTAGCAACAACCTTCAACCGGAGATCAAAAATGAAAATGTAATCATGTACTCACCTTTGTGTTGTTCCAAACCCGTATGACTTCTTCTGTGGAACACTAAAGATGATGCAGAACGTCCACAGAGCTCTTTTAAATATAGGGACTGGTCGAGGTCCAATAATCGCAAATAAGCAGCGTATAAGTAGTCCAAACTATACAACTCATGCACTATATTTTAAGCCTTCGGAAGTCATATAATAGCTTTGTGTGGAACAAACAAAACAGCTGTTAAATCCACCGAATCTCTCAAAACTGATTCAATTCAAATATGGTGTGTTATATCACATATGTTTTAATCCATAAACATTAAAATACTCACCGTTTCAAAAGTACAGCCACAAGACGTAAACATTATATGTGTTAACATGATTTTAGTGTGATAAAAGCAAGGAGTCACTGGTGCTGCCGTTACGCTGTCATGACAACCAAGTTGTAATATTGGACCTAACTTTACACAGATAAAGTTAGTAAGTGATTTTATCACACTAAAATCATATTTAACATTTATAATGTTCATGTCCTGTAGCTATACCTCTGAAACGGGGCATATTGTAACGTTTACAGTATAGGCTGGTCCCATTCACTTCCATTGTAAGTGCCTCACTACAACCATCATTTTTAAATAAACGAGGCACGGGTCGAACTTATTTTTCGTCGTAATCACATAAAGTCATAAACGCGGTTGACTGAGGTTACCTGAAAATGAACCAGGAACTGGAGTTCGCTAGTTCGCTAGTTCGAATCTCAGGGCGTGCTGAGTGACTCGAGCCAGGTCTCCTAAGCAACCAAATTGGCCTGGTTGCTAGGGAGGGTAGAGTCACATGGGGTAACCTCCTTGTGGTCGCTATAATGTGGTTCGTTCTCGGTGGGGCGAGTAGTGAGTTGAGCATGGATGCCACGGTGGATGGCATGAAGCCTCCACACGCACTATGTCTCCATGGCAACACGCTCAACGTGATGAGATGCACGGGTTGGAGGTCTCAGACGCGGAGGCAAACTGAGATTCGTCATCCGCCACCCGGATTGAGGCGAATCACTACGCGACCACGAGGACTTAGAGTGCATTGGGAATTGGGCATTCCAAATTGGGAGAAAAAGGGGAAAAATCCAAAAAAAATAAAAATCAAAAAAAAAATAAAAAGAACATTTCTATCCGTTCCTCACAGTAAACTATCGTATGGATTCAGAAGACTCGGAAAGTAGCGCACAAGTTGTATGGACTACATTTACGGTACTTTTCCTTCTCCTTTTATGTTCGACAGAAGAAAGTCATATGGGCTTGGAACAACATGAGGGTGAGTAAATTATGACAATTGTTACTCACCCTCATGTTGTTCTTCTGTGGAACAACATGAGGGTGAGTAAATTATGACAATTGACATTTTTGGGTGGATTATCCTTCAAGGCAGCGAACAGCGTAAAGCAAAGCATGATTCTAGCATTAGCTGTGAATGCAGATGTACAAAACGGCAGCGTTGGGTGAACAAAGCAGCATAGGAGAAAGACGGGAGTATTAACATGCCTCAAAACTCCTCAAAAAGACAAAAAGAAATGCTACGGAAAACGACAAGAAGCAGCGGATGCAACGCCGGTTACAAGCAGCAACTAATGAAAAGAGGGGGTGCTGAATCTACGACGACATTAAAAGACACAGCAGACAGATAGAGAAACTAGCTAGACACGGACGGAGAGACGAAAAGATATTGAACTTACTGCTTTAAAGTCTTTTAACCCAGTGGATGGGTTAACCACAGACCGTAATGATGTGGACGAGGAAACATGTCCTCTGTCCATATGCATCTTTCTGGCCACCGGAGCACCAAACGGTTGCCTATGAGCCATTGAACCGCTATACGTAACGGCTGAATTGTTTCCTGAAATAGTGTTAAAGACAAGAAAGATGACTCCCGAACTCCCAAAGACCATTTCAGATTCAGGAAAAGGCAGCTAGATTTCCAATGAAAATCTGATTAAAAGAATAATAGTTCTGTCATCATTTGTTCACCCTCGTGTCGTTCCAAACCCACATGACTTTCTTCCATAGAACACAAAAAGAGACATTTTTAAGAAACTGCATGTTGCCATTTCTCATACAATGAAAGCATACAGTAAAAATACACTATAAAAGTAGTCCATATCACTTGCACGCTATACTCCAACTCTTCTGAAGCCATACAATATCTTTGTGTGACGAACAGACACAAAATGTGAATATGCAAAAGTGCAAGTGAGATTTGAGAACTACAATGAAGGGGAAAAACTTCACTGAATAAAGACTTAAATTTCATTCTGTTCCTCACACAAAACTATCAAATATCTTCAGAAGACTTGGAATAAAGCACATTTGTAGTCATATAGACTGCTTTTATGGTGAGTTTTTTTGTAGCTTGACACAGCTGCTGTTCCCATTTGTGCTTGTTGCACAGGAAAGAGCAACGAGAACATTCTGCTAAACCTCTCCTTTTGTGTTTTAAAGGAAAAAGGAAAGTCATACCGGTTTGAAACGACATGAGGGTGAGTTAATGATAGAATTTGGGGGAACTAAAGCTCTAAAAGAGAGGAGAGAATGAGATTACAGTATTCAAGAAGATTTTTTACCGCTCCATCAGACAAGAAAATGAGAAAGTATCTACAGAAAAGCCTACTTAATATTCTAACACCGGGGTTTTCAAACTGGGGAACTCCCAGGTGGTCGCAAGGGGGTTCGCAAAATATTTTTTAGAAGAAAAAGAAAAGTGTAAAACATTTAGACATGATTTGACATTATTATAATTTCATTCTGAAAGCATGAGATTAATCACAATTATTTTATTCAATTGACAGCCATCGTTTTAAATATTGAGTGTATAAAAACTAATTTGCATATAAAAAAAAAAATCTTATTTGTAAGAAATAAAGGTTGTACTTCATTATTCTCTTTAAAGCTGCTTTGAAACAGTATTTATTGGAAAGTGCTATACAAATATATTTGAACTGAAATGTAAATGTTTCTCTTCGGGTTTAAATATCTTTATTAAGTATAATAGAAAAAAGACACTTTAATAAAAAATAAAAAAAATATATATATATATATTCCATTTAAAAAGTTTAAATGATTAATTTTGCTTTGGAACAAAGGTTTTTCTGTCAAGATATTCTCTTTGATTAAAGCAGTCAATGTTAGTTTTTGATAAGTGGATTTCAAACTCATCGGCAAGATGTTGTCCTTTATTGCCGAGACTATAAGCGCACAGCTCGTTAAACTTGCAACAACAAAAGTTTGACAAAAAAAATAAATTAAATTAAATGTTTTTAAGTGGTATAAATTAAGTTCCCTCAATGTAATTAAAATGTTGACTTTGACAGATTTCTATGTATTACATGTGACAAAATTAATTTACGTTCGTTCAACAAGACCTGATCAAATTAATTACGTTTTTGATGAACATTTTTTTTATTTATTATTTAATTGCATGGACTTTTTTTCATACTTTTTATTAAGTTGTATTTCAGTGTATTTGCTGTACTGCCTTAAATTTATGATTGACTCTTTTTTTTTTTTTTTTTTTTGTGACCATAATAACAATCTGAGAATCACCACTGAGAATAAAGGGACTCTGGATGCATTACGTAAATGAGAATGCGCTTAATTGTCATGAAAAGTTCAGTTGTTACATAATGTCGCTAAATCTTAATGGCCCTAAAAATGGGCTTCAATTTCTTTATGCAAAATGTAATTTCTTGGTTACTTTTCTTACTTTTTAAGGAACAGTTCACCCAAAAATGAAAATTCTCTCATCATTTACTCACCCTCATGTCATCCCAGATGTGTATGACTTTCTTTCTTTAGCAGAACACAAATGAAGATTTTTAGAAGAATATCTCAGCTCTGTAGGTTCATACAATGCAAGTGAATGGTGACCAGACATTTTGAAGCTCTAAAAATCACATAAATGCACCATAAAAATAATCCAGTGGTTTAATCCATATCTTCAGAAGTGATATGATAGGTGTTGGTCATAAACATATCAATATTAAGTCCTTTTTTACTATAAATCTCCACTTTCACTTTCTCCCTTTGTTTTAGGCGATTTGCATTCTTTGTGCATATCGCCACCTACTGGGCAGGGAGAAGAATTTATAGCAAATAATGACTTAAATATTGATCTGCTTCTCACTCACACTTATCATATTGCTTCTTAAAACTTGGATTAAACCACTGGAGTCGTATGGATTACTTTTATGCTGCCTTTATATGCTTTTTGAAGCTTCAAAGTTCTGGTCAACATTTGGTTGCATTGTTTGGACCTACAGAGCTGAAATATTCTCCTAAAGAAGAAAGAACGTCATACACATCTGGGATGACATGAGAGTGAGTAAATAATGAGAGAATTTTCATTTTTGGGTGAACTATCCCTTTAAATCTGGGGTGAAATATAATGAGCACTTGCTTTCAAGAGATTCACCTGAAAAATCAATGCATTATATAAGGTAAAAAAAAACAAAACAACTAATATGTAATCTGTGTGCATCAATAATTTGCAACATGAAAACACTTTAAAAGAGTTCAAAGACACAAAACGTCGAGATTAAAAATGTTAAAGGTGTGAAACTGAGGCACATTCGTGAAAGAGTAGTCACAGAACTTGAACGAAATTCGCATGAACGAATTTAGCTAACCGTGGGAACTCTGGTGCACAGTTCAAGGGGGTGAACCACAAACTTTAGAAGATCTCACTTCTCTATCTCTCTCACCAAAACACACTGATCTTGTGCCATGGAGAGGAAGTTTTTTTCTTTAACTCAGAAAAGATAGTAGTGATACTACCAGTGCCCCACCCAAGCCCTTTTAATGCCTGTTATAGTAACAAACAATGCCCTGCACAGACCATAAACAGGAGAATGAATTAGTAGTGTAAACATCTCAATGTAAAGGTTACCCACTGGGATAGACTTAACTTAGAGGTGGTGAATATTCAATGTAAACACAAGCACATTGTGTTGGCGTCAAAGGTGACTTCAGATATACTGATATACTCACATTTAAAATTTCAGTGCCATTTTTGCCCCGAGCCCCAGTTAATTTCTGACCCTGATTGACGGTGTGTTTTGGCAAGCCTACAGCTCCATTTTTAAAACAAACCGGCAGATGTCGATCTTCAAATGCAATGCGAATGATCACTATCCTTGAGTCATGAAGCTCATTAAATTTAGGTCCGAAACACACTCTACAGAAGTACACAAATGCACAACGCTTCTAGCTAAACAAATGCAATTTCATGCATCGTTGCACTCCAAAATTTTTCTAACCGCAACGCAAATGCCCTTTTGCATTCTCAGCTGTGAATTCACTAGGAAAGAATTATGGCCATTTAAAGCGCTGTTTATTTGCACGCGCTGATATAACGAAGATCATGCAACAGCGCAAACACGCCCACAACATCTTGCACAGCACAATTCCGATCTTGTTACTCCAGGTAGATTTTCCCCTAATGTAAGTGACTTTAAATGAAAGCATCTGCTAAATGACTTCTTGAATTCAAGCTGGCTAAGTACTGGTTGTACAGCCCTTACTCACTCACCCACTCCGCAACCCACTCATAGTAGAGCCCGGGTAACCTCTACACCACAGATAACACTGCAGGAAACACTGACTCAGTTTGGATTAAAACAACAGCTGAGAACAGACTTTGATGATTGTGGTTTCACAGGCAAGTACATGATAGCGTTCATTCAAGATGTGTCTAGAGGTCAAAAGGGTTGAGTTTATAAGGGCTGTACAGGATGTATGTAGAGGACTACTACACAAACACAGCCATGTGTACATGAATGCATATGTGTGAAAACACAAACACACTTTCTCATGAACACAGACGTTCACATGTACACTCTCCCTTCTGGGAAATACTCCCTTATATATATATTAAACGTTGAAAGCCAGATGTTCTTTACCAACGTATCAAATTACACCGGCAGTAAAGTACGTGCACTGACAGATGACGTTTAATTGCAGGCAGAGAATATAATGTGCATGGTGGGTAACTGTAAGACGTCTCGGATTCGGAATGACACAAGAAATGCTGACACAGACACACGCTTGAAGAAACACACTTTATTATATTTTTAAGAACAGATGACAGAAAAGTCATCTTTGCGCATGTCTGATGTGCTGATACGGAGGCGTGAACATGCGTATGTAAAGGGTTCTCACTCTTTCGTATTTGTTTTTGCAAGAATAGTATCGTCTATGAGAATACAGCAAATGATCTCAGACATCTCAGCTCAGGAGGTGTTTTGAGTTCAGTTCACTTTATTTCCACAGAGCAGTTCCTTGTGAACGCAACTCTGCAGCCTATACATCTGTGACAAAAACATGTTCACCTCGAACCATGATTTATATTTCAGTGATTATTATCACCATTATAATTATTATGTTTACATTTAGAATTGTTTTTAGGTCTTAATATGTATTAGTAATTTTCCGCTGTCGTCATAGACGGAAAGTTGCGTGACGGTAAACGGAAAGGTGGTTATATATCATTTGTGCCCACTTCGTTATTTTAATTGCTTTTTCGTTTCGTTTGAAGTGCAATTTGACTTTAGAAATGTCTATTAAATTCAAATAAATGAATTTAATGGGGCCTGGGTAGCTCAGTGGTAAAATACGCTGGCTACCACCCCTGGAGTTCGCTAGTTCGCTAGTTTGAATCCCAGGGCGTGCTGAGTGACTCCAGCCAGGTCTCGTAAGCAACCAAATTGGCTCGGTTGCTAGGGAGGGTAGAGTCACATGGGGTAACCTCCTCGTGGTCGCTATAATGTGGTTTGTTCTCGGTGGGGCGCATGGTGAGTTGTGCGTGGTTGCCGCAGTGGATGGCGTGAAGCCTCCACATGCAGCTATGTCTCCATGGCAACGCGCTCAACAAGCCACGTGATAAGATGCGTGGGTTGACGGTCTCAGACGCGGAGGCAACTGGGATTCGTCCTCTGCCACCCGGACTGAGGCGAATCACTATGCGACCACGAGGACTTAGAGTGCATTGGGAATTGGGCATTCCAAATTGGGAGAAAAAGGGGAACCCCCCCCCAAAAATAAATGAATTTAATTTTCAATGCAAAATCACTAAAGCAAGAATATTCACCGATCCCTCAGCCGCGGGGGTTTAACGATGTAATTGGATATTGTGAATGAATGAATGTATGTTACATTTATATAGTGTTTTTTTGGACACTACACTCAAAGCCCTTTACACAGTGAACCAGTGTGCAACATCCACCTGGATGATGTGACGGCAGCCATAGTTGCCCAGCACACTCACCATAAACCTGCTAAAATTAACATTTTCATAATGTACCAATTTTTAACCCTTAAATGCATACTGTCTAAAATGCATACAATCTTTATTGAACCGGGACCTCATTCCAGCCCCATACCTCATCCATTTTTTTGGAGTAATGCACACACCTCTTTAGTCTTCCTCAACCTTTTCTCATGCATCGTCCTAAAAAATAAAATGCCAAAATAACATTTTCTTTTCCTAATTGTTTAATAACCAAAAGCGTATAGGGTATTTTGTGACCAGAGATATGTAATAGTGTTGCAATATATATTCTCACTTCTATAAATCATAATTCATATAATTATTTCATAACTATTTATATTTATTATTCACAGATTATATATTGTTTTGATTTATTATGAGACAAATTAAGTACTTTATTCATGCAAATTAATACTATATCACGTTAATTTCCTGTGTGACAATGGTGAATTATCAGTATTTATTACACGGCTCTCTGGAATACTCAATTCTGATTGGTCAATGGCGCCATCCAGTGGTCAGATATTGCTCTGTAACAACCGTACATCAAAAGAACTCCGACGCAAACCGGAGGTGGATTTCAGCTGTTCAGCGATTTCTTTCTTCTGAAATTACATAATTTCAATGCAAATCAATATTTTATGTCCATGTATTTATTTATTTGGTTAGTAGCCGTGTAATTAGTGGGATAATGTGCAGTCAGCCGGTTGTTATTGCAAAATAAACCCCTCGAGTCCTGATCACCCTGTCTTGGTTTATTGTGTGATAACCGGCTGACTGTACTTTATCCCTTACATGCATGTACACACATATTATACATACTATTTGTTACTCAAGGTGGCGCTGATGTTTCAGTGACTGACTTGATTTACATTTGACATTGTTATTTGACAAAGAAGCAATGTGGAAGTAAACTATAGCAAGTTTAACACATGAACTGTACGATTTGGCTATTGTAATTTGTATGTTTTAAGAGTAGCTCAATATGCATTTGACAGCCAGTTGAGTCTCATGAAATTCAAATGACAAATAAAATAGCAAATATAACAGAATATATTCTATTTTTTTTTTTCTAATTGTTTTAATAACACTATGTAACGCAATTTTTGTTCCTGGGTAGTAAGTGTTATTTCCTAATTGCATACGCCTCAAAAGTATTGAAAATGGCTATTATTCCACACAAACTTTGCTTTTGTGACCAGGACAGTGATATTATGAAATTTACCAATTTCCAATGAGAAAACGGGCGAATTTGAGTCTTTTTGTTCACATAAAGTCAGAAAAAAACAACATATGAATCCAAATTAACATGTATTTATACTAAAGTAATACAAAAATGACTACAAAAGATTTAGAAGTGAGTAGTTTTTTGAGATTTACGATTATACTGTAAATCACTTTCACGAATCGGCCCCCAAATATAGTCTCCCATCATGTTCTCCTTATACTGTCCTTGGTGGCGGCGTTCAAAGTCCAGTATATCCTGATGGAAGCGCTCGCCTTGATCCTCCGAGTACGCTCCCATGTTCTCCTTGAATTTATCAAGATGAGCATCAAGGATATGGACTCTGAGGGACATCCTACATCCCATTGTGCCATAGTTCTTCACCAGAGTCTCAACCAGCTCCACATAGTTTTCGGCCTTGTGATTGCCCAGGAAGCCCCGAACCACTGCGACAAACTGTTCCAAGCCGCTTTCTCCTTACTAGTGAGCTTCTTGGGGAATTCATTGCACTCCAGGATCTTCTTTATCTGTGGTCCGACGAAGACACCGGCTTTGACCTTTGCCTCAGACAGTTTAGGGAAGAAGTCTTGAAGGTACTTGAAGGCTGCCGACTCCTTATCTAGAGCTCTGACAAATTGTTTCATAAGGCCCAATTTGATGTGCAGTGGTGGCATCAGCACCTTCCGAGGGTCCACCAGTGGCTCCCACTTGACGTTGTTCCTCCCCACACAGAACTCGGTCCGCTGTGGCCAGTCCCGCCTGTGGTAGTGCACCTTGGTGTCCGTGCTGTCCCAAAGGCATCCCAAAAAAAACATTTTAAAATTAAAAACTTAATTTTAAAAACAAAAAATTCCGAGCAACAATTGAAAAAGAGTTTTTTTGCAGTGCTCGCAGGTGAAATGAGGTGCCCAGGGTTTGTCTTGATCCCCGACAGGCATGCCGAAATATGCCTTGTAGGCCTCACATATCTTAGCAGATGCTTCCACGGAGTACTTTTTCACTCTTTGTCTTGATAAATTGGCCGCAGACGTAGCAAAACACATCTGCCGGATGCATGCAGCCTCTTGATGCCATCTCAGAAAAATGCAGATATGTATCCACTTAGGCAGCTGCAACTAAACTGAACTGGTGTGCTTAAGGCCCCTGTATTTATATTACTGGAAAGTTCTAGAAAGTTCTAGAAGTTATTCCAAGTTTACTGAGCAATGAATCTATCTGGAATGTTCTGGAAAATAGGTAAATTTCTAAATATCACTGTCCTGGTCACAAAAGCAAAGTTTGTGGGGAATAATAGCCATTTTCTATACTTTTGAGGCGTAAGCAATTAGGAAATAACACTTACTACCCAGGAACCAAAAAATAAATAAAATAAAAAAATAATTTGTTGCATGGTGTAATCGTTTGAAAATGTGACACTATATAGGTATTTTTTATATCCATTTGTGATAGATGTAAGTGCCAGATCACTAAAAGACCTGAGGTATGTTATAATGTTTGGCAAAACACCCATGTATTTAAGGTTTAACAGCATTATTTGCAAGAGGATTTCTTTCATACAGTGGTGTGAAAAAGTGTTTGCCCCCTTCCTGATTTTCTTATTTTTTTGCATGTTTGTCACACTTAAATGTTTCAGATCATCAAACAAGTTTAAATATTAGTCAAATGATAACACAAGTAAACACAAAATGCAGTTTATAAATGAAGGTTGTTATTATTAAGGGAAAACAAAATCCAAACCTACAAGGCCCTGTGTGAAAAAGTGTTTGCCCCACCTGTTAAAACATAACTTAACTGTGGTTTATCACACCTGAGTTCAATTTCTCTAGCCACACCCAGGCCTGATTACTGCCACACCTGTTCTCAATCAAGAAATCACTTAAATAGGACCTGCCTGACAAAGCGAAGTAGACCAAAAGATCTTCAAAAGCTAGACATCATGCCGAGATCCAAAGGAATTCAGGAACAAATGAGAAAGAAAGGAATTGAGATCTATCAGTCTGGAAAAGGTTATAAAGCCATTTCTAAAGCTTTGGGACTCCAGAGAACCAGAGTGAGAGCCATTATCACAAATGGCGAAAACATGGAACAGTGGTGAACCTTCCCAGGAGTGGCTGGCCGACCAAAATTACCCCAAGAGCGCAACGACGACTCATCCAAGAGGTCACAAAAGACCCCACAACAACATCCAAAGAACTGCAGGCCTCACTTGCCTCAGTTAAGGTCAGTGTTCATGACTCCACCATAAGAAAGAGACTGGGCAAAAATGGCCTGCATGGCAGAGTTCCAAGACGAAAACCACTGCTGAGCAAAAAGAACATTAAGGCTCGTCTCATTTTTCCCAGAAAACATCTTGATGATCCCCAAGACTTTTGGGAAAATACTCTGTGGACTGACGAGACAAAAGTTGAACTTTTTGGAAGGTGTGTGTCCCATTACATCTGGTGTAAAAGTAACACTGCATTTCAGAAAAAGAACATCATACCAACAGTAAAATATGGTGGTGGTAGTGTGATGGTCTGGGGCTGTTTTGCTGCTTCAGGACCTGGAAGACTTGCTGTGATAAATGGAACCATGAATTCTGCTGTCTACCAAAAAATCCTGAAGGAGAATGTCCGGCCATCTGTTCGTGACCTCAAGCTGAAGCGAACTTGGGTTCTGCAGCAGGACAATGATCCAAAACACACCAGCAAGTCCACCTCTGAATGGCTGAAGAAAAACAAAATGAAGACTTTGGAGTGGCCTAGTCAAATGTCCTGACCTGAATCCTATTGAGATGCTGTGGCATGACCTTAAAAAGGCAGTTCATGCTCGAAAACCCTCCAATGTGGCTGAATTACAACAATTCTGCAAAGATGAGTGGGCCAAAATTCCTCCACAGCGCTGTAAAAGACTCATTGCAAGTTATTGCAAATGCTTGATTGCAGTTGTTGCTGCTAAGGGTGGCCCAACCAGTTATTAGGTTTAGGGGGCAATCACTTTTTCACACAGGGCCATGTAGGTTTGGATTTTGTTTTCCCTTAATAATAACAACCTTCATTTAAAAACTGCATTTTGTGTTTACTTGTGTTATCTTTGACTAATATTTAAACTTGTTTGATGATCTGAAACATTTAAGTGTGACAAACACGCAAAAAAATAAGAAATCAGGAAGGGGGTAAACACTTTTTCACACCACTGTATGTACGCAAAATGGACATAACTGAAATAAACCCAAACGAATCAGAATCGATTTGAAATGAAATCGAATCAAGAGCTTGTGAATCAGAATTGAATCAAACTTGAAAATCTGTTTTAATACCCAGCCCTATCTTATACACACACACACACACACACACACACACACACAAAACACACACTTATATGGGTAGCTCTGCATATAGTGAAATCTCATCGGTCCAAAACCTTTTCTTTTTATTCTTCTTTTTTGGTGTTTGTGATTTGAATGATAGCTATGTCGTTATTTACTCACTTCTGTGTTTTCCAAACCCATGTGACTTTCTTCCGTAGAACAAAAAAGCAGATGTTTTCCAGTAGATATTTTAAAGCAGACCAAAGAGCACGTTTCTACATCATCAAACTTGACATTTCAAGATTGGTTTTTAGGATCCAAAAGCATTTGGCATCACAGATGTCAAACCTGCCGCCACGTGTTTTCATGTGGCAGGTCTGAATATGTGCAAATGCAAAAAACAATTTTGAGAGCTGCAGAGAGGATTTTCAGTGAATTAAGACTTCAGTCTCAATCTGTTTGTGACACAAAGCTATCATATGGCTTTAGAAGACTTTCTGCGAAACATCTCCTTTTGTGTTCCACAGAAGAAAGTCATACATGTTTGAAACAACATGAAGGTGAGCAAATGATGACAATTTGTACAAACCGCGGACTAACTCATCTACCTGACCGCATGACGCTGCAGTGTTAAAATATTTCACGCCAAGACGACGCTTATCTTCCCAGCAACAGCTGTCCTGTCATGAGTTCACCAGCTCACTGAAGTGTTTCGATATCTCCAAAATAGGGAAGTATTTTTTACTTTCCATTATCAGATTCACTGTGCGTGATCTGTTTTAATATTGAGATTGTTGTGAAATGTTTGCTGGTGTAGATGTGGCTTGGGAGGCCTGCAGATTGGTTGAGAATTAAATGGTTCAATACAAGATTAGTTCAATGTTCTTCTTTTTTTTTTTAATGCATGATTTCCTGTAAAGCTGCTTTGAAAAGATGTGTGTTGTGAAAAGCGCTATACAAATAAAAATGACTTGACTTACTGACCTATGTACAGCTTCTGTGGCATGCTGTTAATTACAAAGCAAAAATTGTGTTTGCAGTAATTCACTTGCAATGGAAGCTTATGGGGTAAGACATTGCAACAAGATAAAAGTAAAAATTCACATGCTTTATAAAGTAAACATTATACATGATGAAAACATGAAAATAACATGCAATTGAACAACTTTACAGCTAAAATAGCAAACATATTTGCACAGAATAGTTCATACAGTATGAGCGCTTCAACAAAAATTCAAGCTGCACTGCTTTCAAACCCTTCAGGATGCTTGCCCCATAGACTTCCACTGTAAACACAATTTATGCTTGTTTTTCAGGGTCAACCGAAACACGATCCAAAAATAATGGTCAGACGATAAATATAATGGCTGTTGTTTTATTTGAAATCCTTGATTTAGACCTTATTCATAGAAATCTGTTTAAAGATTTGGCTGTAGACATTACAGTTGTAACATTTGGTTTCAGTTGTTTGTATATGCTTTTTATCCCACAAAACACAATTAAATGTAATGCATTACTAAACCAGACAAACATTTAATTTTAAGGTTTATATTAGGCTCTCCAACTTTTCTGCTTTACCACAGAAAAAAAAACAAACAGAAAAACAAACAGATAGTCAATTCTTTTTTATATCATTTAAACATACACACACACACACACACACACACACACACACACACACACACGCTAATATGACAACATGGATTATGAGATCACTACATCATAAACACACACACACTCACAGATGGCAGGAGTTTTACTCACCATAAGAAGGTGGCGCTGGTCTCTGAGGTATTTTTGGAAGGGGAAGAGGGTATGTCGGCTTTCGGCCAGTCAGCTGTGAGCCCTTGAGAAAAAGCACAGATCAGATTGTTGCATCTACACAACTAACTAACCAAACATAGTTTTTTTTACACATGCAATGAAGGAAACAAGATTTCCTATTTACAAAAAATACTGCAAAGTGTTTAACTCAGTGTGTGGTGACTAGTTATATGTGATATTACTTACAGTTTATTAGTAGGGTTTTTTTTAAATACCAGAACCAAACAAGTAGTTTGGTAGTTTTAGTAGCAAAATACTACGGAGTATTTTACAAACACCATAGTAAAATACTCGGACACTTTCTGTGCTACAGTTGAGTGGCACTGCAACAAATAAATCAGCAGCACGAAACATTCAGAGCAATCAGTGTAGTCCGATTCCCAAACGAATGACTCTTATGAGCCCATTCTTTTGAATCAACAGCGCAAAACAAGCACCGCGACTAGTGTAGTTCGATTCCCAAACGAATGACTCTTATGAGCCCATTCATTTGAATCGACAGAGCAAAACATGCACCGCGACTAGTGTAGTTCGATTCCCAAACAAATGACTCTTATGAACCCATTCTTTTGAATCGACAGAGCAAAACATGCACCGCGACTAGTGTAGTTCGATTCCCAAACAAATGACTCTGAGCCCGTTCTTTTGAATCGACAGAGCAAAACATGCACCGTGACTAGTGTAGTTCGATTCCCAAACAAATGACTCTGAGCCCGTTCTTTTGAATCGACAGAGCAAAACATGCACCGCGACTAGTGTAGTTCGATTCCCAAACGAATGACTCTTATGAGCCCGTTCTTTTGAATCGACAGTGCAAAACATGCACCACGACTAGTGTAGTTCGATTCCCAAACAAATGACTCTTATGAGCCCGTTCTTTTGAATCGACAGAGCAAAACATGCACCACGACTAGTGTAGTTCGATTCCCAAACGAATGACTCTTATGAGCCCGTTCTTTTGAATCGACAGTGCAAAACATGCACCACGACTAGTGTAGTTTGATTCCCAAACAAATGACTCTGAGCCCGTTCTTTTGAATCGACAGAGCAAAACATGCACCGCGACTAGTGTAGTTCGATTCCCAAACGAATGACTCTTATGAGCCCGTTCTTTTGAATCGACAGAGCAAAACATGCACCGCGACTAGTGTAGTTCGATTCCCAAACGAATGACTCTTATGAGCCCATTCATTTGAATCGACAGAGCAAAACATGCACCGCGACTAGTGTAGTTCGATTCCCAAACAAATGACTCTTATGAACCCATTCTTTTGAATCGACAGAGCAAAACATGCACCACGACTAGTGTAGTTCGATTCCCAAACGAATGACTCTTATGAGCCCATTCTTTTGAATCGACAGAGCAAAACATGCACCGCGACTGGTGTAGTTCGATTCCCAAACAAATGACTCTTATGAGCCCATTCTTTTGAATCGACAGTGCAAAACATGCACCGCGACTAGTGTAGTTCGATTCCCAAACAAATGACTCTTATGAGCCCATTCTTTTGAATCGACAGAGCAAAACACGCACCGCGACTAGTGTAATCCAATTCCCAAACAAATGACTCTTATGAGCCCATTCTTTTGAATCGACAGAGCAAAACACGCACCGCGACTAGTGTAGTTCGATTCCCAAACAAATGACTCTTATGAGCCCATTCTTTTGAATCGACAGTGCAAAACATGCACCACGACTAGTGTAATCCAATTCCCAAACTAGTGACTCTTATAAGCCCATTCTTTTGAATCGACAGCGCAAAACATGCACCATGACTAGTGTAGTTCGATTCCCAAACGAATGACTCTTATGAGCCCGTTCTTTTGAATCGACAGAGCAAAACATGCACCGCGACTAGTGTAGTTCGTTTCCCAAACAAATGACTCTTATGAGCCCATTCTTTTGAATCGACAGCGCAATTAATTATTAATGGAAACGTTAAGGAACCAGAATCGTTAAATCGGGATCAGAACCAGAATCACTAATTTACCTTACCATTACCATTCCCATTTATTGGTCACACTGGAAATAGATACACCATTCAATTGTGGGAAACAGTATTTCATGCAGTGTGCTCTTGGTATCATTGTATTCCATTCATAAAGAAATTGTGCATTCTATGTGCATTATACACATACTGCAGAAATAATAGTACGAGAAGTATGACATTCCAAACAAGTCTACATTTATTTTACAATTTTGACTTAAATTTGCATGTTAGCATATAATAAAGGGGTTGAGTGCACATAATTCCTGATAAACTATTTTCTAATACCATGTGACATCTAGAAACAAGTAATTTATGTATTCTTTTAATGGAAGGACTGTTGAAAAGCTTAATTCTTTGTGCCATCTAACATACCTTTGACATATGAGAAAAATCTGCGAAACCACTTTTCCCTCCGAAAGAGTCGCTACTGAATGGGTCTGATGCAGCAAACGGATCTGTTTATGAAAGAGAGAGAGAGAGAGAGAGAGAGCACAAGCAAATGATTTTATGGAAACATCTAGTAACACAACAGTAATAATAACCTCAAACATATCAGCCCATGGCCAAATTCAGTTATGTCAGTTTAGTGAGCAGCTCGGGCAAAAAAAGACAGGTGCTATTTTAAGTGTGCGGCTTCTATGTGGCCAGTGTTTGCCATTTTCCATGACTTTAAGCTCCTGAAAAGAACACATTTGGTTTTCCATCTGCAGAGAGTGACGTATGTTTCTGATTAGCCAGTTACAACATTATGAAGGTGCACTGTTTGTGAAAGATTGTTTGCCCTGCTTGAACACTAATGTGTAGTTGGGACATTCCTACTATTCAATTGAATTCCCCCATCATATATGTCTTATTTAAAAAAAATTACAATATCTTAATTACAATATCACATTTAAGTGAACAAAGGGGTGACTTACATAATTTTACAACTTTGGTTTAAGTTTGGTTTGAAACTACAATCCCATGAAGCATTGCGAATGACGGAACTGAATTAAAAACAATGGAAAAATATATATGAATGATATAAAGTCATTGATTATAAGTGTATAAAGTATACTGCAAAATTGTCATATATATATATGTGTGTTAATATGTAGTTTGCGAGCGTAGAGAGAGCGACTCGATAGCATCATGGGAGTGGGCGATCACTGCAGAGCTCTTTTGGCGCACTTTGTTTGGTGCAATTCCCTAATTGGTGGATTTTTCACTTCAGGATCATGGGTAGTATTCCTTACCAGAAATCCTGCTATTAAACACGATTTTGACAGAAGAATATATCATTGATTAACAACCCCGGAGCTCATGGTAGGTCTGTCTTTAAAGGTTTATAAGTTATCTTTAAAACTCAATTCCCCTATGGAAAAAATAAATTGTATTTTTTAGTAGGAGGACTGGGTAGCTCAGCGAGTAAAGACGCTGACTATCACCCCTGGAGTCGTGAGTTCAAATCCAGGGCGTGCTGAGTGACTCCAGCCAGGTCTCCTAAGCAACCAAATTGGCCCGGTTGCTAGGGAGGGTAGAGTCACATGGGGTAACCTCCTCGTGGTCACTGTAATGTGGTTATTGCTCTCGGTGGGGTGCGTGGTGAGTTGTGCGTGGATGCCGTAGAGAATAGCGTGAAGCCTCCACACGTGCTACATCTCCGCGGTAACACACTCAACAAGCCACGTGATAAGATGCGCAGATTGACGGTCTCAGACAGGGAGGCAACTGAGATTCGTCCGCAGCCACCCGGATCAAGGCGAGTCACTACGCCACCACGAGGACTTAGAGCGCATTGGGAATTGGGCATTCCAAATTGGGGAGAAAATAAAATAAATAAATGGGATTTTTACTTCCCGAACCAGACTGTTGCGCTCTTTGAAATATTCCAAACAAACCAGGTTTTCTCTGGATAATGTTTTAATTGGTAATCAATTCATAGGTTTCTTCCTGTGTCCTCAATTTCACTTTCCATCTTGTTAGTCTTCTGTAATATCTCTTTAACTAACAAAAGCCAGTTCCTTAATGACATCATCCTCAAGGAAGTGACATCATTTTTGGCAAGTCAACAACAGCACAAACATCAGTGACTATTATCAACAGATTTAATGAATTCTGTGATGCTTTGTGCTATTAGCTGGCTTATCGAAACATTACATCCTATTTGATCAAATTAGAAAAAACATTATGATATGATGGTCCAAAAGTATCAAGTTGACACAAGCTAACTGTCAATCCCTCACTGAGCAATGGCTAGCTCTTTATTTTCATCCAATTAATTTTCTTGCTTTTGTGTAAATAACCAAGTTACGGTTTATAAAATTAAAGTGCTCTGAACATGATCAGAGCACATTTCTCATGGTCTAGTAAGCACTTCTATAGAAATACTTCAGCAAATTATGATAAAAGCATTTATTTAGTACAAGTTACAGAGTAGAAAAGGCACTACATAACAGGAAAGACCCAAAACCAAATGTATGTTAAGCCAATCTGTTTGTTGTGACACTGAGAAAGCTGAGCTAGTAAAACGTGTGTTTCCTCCATACATGTTACAAGTGTGAGACCACTAACAGTTCTGAACACACTTTCTAGTGTTCCCGTAAAAAGAGTTATTTTGGGAGCACAACCCTGATTCCTCCAACGAAACGCACAAAAACAGCTTACCTGTTCAGCGCATGAGGTGGACGTGGGAAAAAATGATGACAAGGAGAGACAGGAAAGGGACAGAACGCGAGAGAGAGACGGTTGTCTGTGTTCCAGTAGCACTTCTCCACTGACGTTTGGACTTTTCCGTTACGCTTAGCTACAAAGCGTCCCCTGTTCTAACGGGACAATTTTCAGAAAGCCTGTAGCTAAACACGTACAGAACACACGCACTATTAATAGGATCACGGCACAGGAAATTTTGTGGTAGTGCAGATAAAAATTGCTGACCACTCCCTTTTAAAAACACAATTGTGAAATGTGTACCTGTTCTTTATTTACATGGATAATCTGTTCTTGTATGGAGCATTGAAGCATTCAAAGCAGACGTAAGAGAATTTTGCTGCCAAGATTCCGATGAATGTGACGGTTATTACAGCATTCACGGACGGTGAAGCCATGTAAGACTCAGCTGGTTAAAACCATTATGCAATGGCTACTTTTCTACAACAGATGTAAAAGTTTTATGCATCATGTTTTGGACCCTTTTTGACAGGCTGATGACTAATTCAGACAGCTGTGTAATTCTAGCAAAAATGTATATCTATTTCCAATGTTTTTATTATTTAATGTAAATTTATATCATTACTCTGTGTTACATGACTCTCCACTTAAATACAACTAATCATCACTGTTGCAATGGGATTTCAAACAGCTGCTGAGGGAGTGATAGTAAATTAAGGATCTTTCTCTCTTCTGACTGTCGCAATCCATCTCTCTCTCTCTCTCTCTCTCTCTCTATTTTTTCCTCCTTTGGAAAGTCGTGGAAATGTAATAGTGGATTTTTTCCTTTTCCTGGTGGAGCATATGGGAACACAAAATGTATATTTGCTGTGCTTTCCCATTCACCGCTACATAAGTTTACCCCCACCATAGTTTACTTCTGTGTTCCAAATCGGGATATGTGAAAATCATCTATTATATGGTTATAATTAGAGAAGCACAGATATAGACAGAGAGCCAATAATTATTTTATATGCTTAATTATGTTGGCTTGACATGCTAAACCATGCTAGCAATACTTAGCAACATGCTAGCAATGCCAAGCTACATGCTTAAACATGTTAGCAATATTAGCTACATGCTAACAATGCCTAGCTACATGCCAAAACATGCTAGCAATGTTTAGCTTCATGCAAGCAATCCCTATCTACATGCTAAAACATGCTTGTAATGCCTAGCTCACTGATTAAACATGCTAACAATGCCTTACAACATGCTAGCAATGCCTAGCTACATGCTAAAACATGCTAGTAATGCCTAGCAACTTGCTAGCATTGCCTAGCTACATGCTTAAACATTCTAACAATGTCCAACAACATACTAGAAACACCGAACGAGACACCTAGCTATGCTAGAAATGCCTAGCTACATGCTAGCAACACCAAGCAACATACTAACAATGTCTAGCTACATGCTAACAATGCCTAGCTCAATGATTCAACATGCTAACAATGTCTAACATGCAAGCAACACCTAGCTACATGCAAAAAAATGTGCTAGCAATGCCTAGCAACATGCTAGCAATGCCTAGCTTCATGCCAAGCTACATGCAAGCAACACCTAGCATCTATCCATCCATCTGTCTGTCTGACTTTTTATCTAGCTAGTTGGTTGTTTTACTGTAATGTCTGTTTAACCATCAAACCTCAAACTTTTAAAACTATTTTACACTTTCAGACAAGACTTTGTCAAGCCAACATCAAAGTTTGCCTACAAACTTTCAGTCTATTTTTTGTTTCTCTGATTTGTGTGTAAATAGACAATAAATGATTTTAACACAGTATAAAAGATCTTTCGCTGATTAATACTTTTGTAGATATAGAGAAAGTGTTTAAGGAAGAACTGGAAAAAAACAAGATATGCTCTATTTGCTTCCAACATCGACTAATTCAGACTAATACAGATAATAAACAATAAAAACCTTTAAAATCCTCCCATATTGATATGATCGCTTTATATTCTGGTCTCTAGATATGGCTCGAGTCCATCTGTCAATGCAAGTCTAAAGGATTTTTTTTCCCTCATTTCATCACCCACCAGGCAAAAATCAATAGTAATAGTAGTGATTTCCTAAGCAAACAGCACTTTATTTTATTTGTATTTTCTGTCATCATAGTAAAGAGCTATAAAGTCTTGACTTTGATTTACTCAACTTCGACGCTGAATACTGTCTCTTTTGCATCTTCCTCCATTGATTATTGCTTGGTCATTGTATATAACCCCTGAGGTTGAAACGTGTGTAGATGTTGTTTTACAAGTTCTTACAGCTCTATCTCTGATCAACTCTATGAAATGAGCATCACAGCAGTACTGAGAAGACTGCCAGCTTCCTCAAACAGAAACTTCTCTTAGAAACATTACTGTACATTTATCTACAGAGACGAAAAGATAAGGACTGTAGAAGATTAAAAAAAACAAACAAATAAATAAACCCATGATGCCACTCTTATCTCTACTATAGGTAGACCGATATATCAGCAAAAATCAATGCCAATAGCATTTATAGTATGTATATATACAACTTTTCATCAGGTAAATATATATGCTATAAAAAGCTTACTTTGGTAAATACAAACATATAGAGCATTTTAACGGAGCCATGTCTGCCTGGTGCATTTCGGGCTTGTTTATAGTTAAAGGTCCCACGTTATACATAAAATCAAGATTTTTCAAGTTATCTTTGGGATTTTGATTGCACAATAAACTGCTTTTGGAATTTTATTCAAAACTATCAGCTGATTAATCAGTTATTAATTGGCCTTTTTCACCACCTTATTAATTGGTATCGGCAAAATCCACTATAGGAGGAACTCTAAATCTATTGTTAAAAACTATCGGCCCATTAATCAGTTACCTGCCTTTTCCACCACCTTAATTATTGGTACTGGCAAAATCCACTATCAGTCCAACTCTCAACCGATTGTTAAAACCTATTGGCTGATTAATCGGTTATCTGCATTTTCCACCACCTTAATTATTGGTATCGGCAAAATCCACTATCAGTCCAACTCTCAACCGATTGTTAAAAACTATCGGCTGATTAATCGGTTATCTGCCTTTTCCAGCACCTTAGTTAATGGTATTGGCAAAATCTACTATCGGTCCAACTCTCAACCGATTGTTAAAAACTATCAGCTGATTAATCGGTTATTTGCCTGTTTCCACGCACCTTAGTTATCGGTAATGGCAAAATCCACTATCGGTCCAACTCTCAACCGATTGTCAAAAACTATCGGCTGATTAATCGGTTGTCTGCATTTTCCAGCACCTTAGTTATCGGTATTGGCAAAATCCATTATCGGTCGAACTCTAAACCGATTGTTAAAAACTATCAGCTGATTAATCGGTTATCTGCATTTTCCAGCACCTTAGTTATTGGTATCGGTAAAATCCACTATCGGATGACATCTAATTTCTACACATCTCTAAAGCTGATGTGATTACTTTCTCTTGTCCCAGTTAATTCTTATACAGTAGACTTCCTTAAGGGTGTAAAAAACATTGATCTGTTTGTATGAGCAGCCTGACACGTCAACTTTTGGCTCAACCAAACCAATGAACAAAAATAATCCATTATATTTGTGGTTCGGAACCAACCAGATGAACTCCATACCTGAGTCTTTAGGTTTGGGACTCATTGTCATCTGACTGGTTCTTCTGCTGAAGGAGATGTCCTGTGAGACAGAAAGAGTGATAGAGAGAGAGAGAAAAAAAAAAGCAAATCATCATGGGAATGACAGAGCGCTAACGATCCTAAAGCATCTGCCAAAGCACAGTATGACGTTTTCTCACCACACGACCCAAAACATCAGTTCACATATGGCCACATCAAGTTCTTCAATTGTAAGTTCTTAGGAGAAGAATTTACTTTGTGGACTTGAGTTGTATTTAGCATTTTAAGAGACTAAAAGGCAGAAAGCTTAAAGGGATAGCACAACCACCCCCCTGTTCCAAATCGGTATGACTTTCTTTCTTCAGTGGAACACAAGATGAGAAACTGTGAATTGATGAGACTAACATTGTGCCTAACATCTCGTTTTGTGTTCCACAGAAGAAAGAAAGTCTTTTTAAAGTCAACTTTAAGAGTCGAGTAATTTTTACAACGTTGAAATACATTCTTCTATTCAGTCTAAATTGGAATTCTTCTCTGATTTTCCTAAAAGATGGATGTCAATCATTTGTCAAAGTAGGATGGTATAAATACACTATATTGCCAAAAGTATTCGCTCATCTGCCTTTAGACGCATGAACTTAAGTGACATCCCATTCTTAATCCATAGGGTTTAATATGCCGTCGACCCACCCTTTGCAGCTATAACAGCTTCAACTCTTCTGGGAAGGCTTTCCACAAGGTTTAGGAGTGTGTTTATGGGAATTTTTTACCATTCTTCCAGAAGCGCATTTGTGAGGTCAGACACTGATGTTGGACGAGAAGGCCTGGCTCGCAGTCTTCACTCTAATTCATCCCAAAGGTGCTCTATCGGGTTGAGGTCAGGACTCTGTGCAGGCCAGTCAAGTTCTTCCACACCAAACTCGCTCATCCATGTCTTTATGGACCTTGCTTTGTGCACTGGTGCGCAGTCATGTTGGAACAGGAAGGGGCCATCCCCAAACTGTTCCCACAAAGTTGGGAGCATGGAATTGTCCAAAATCTCTTGGTATGCTGAAGCATTCAGAGTTCCTTTCACTGGAACTAAGGGGCCAAGCCCAACTCCTGAAAAACAACCCCACACCATAATCCCCCCTCCACCAAACTTCACAGTTGGCACAATGCAGTCAGACAAGTACCGTTCTCCTGGCAACCGTCAAACCCAGACTCGTCCATCAGATTGCCAGATGGAGAAGCGTGATTCGTCACTCCAGAGAACGCGTCTCCACTGCTCTAGAGTCCAGTGGCGGCGTGCTTTACACCACTGCATCCGACGCTTTGCATTGCACTTGGTGATGTATGGCTTGGATGCAGCTGCTCGGCCATGGAAACCCATTCCATGAAGCTCTCTACGCACTGTTCTTGAGCTAATCTGAAGGCCACATGAACTTTGGAGGTCTGTAGCGATTGACTCTGCAGAAAGTTGGCGACCTCTGCGCACTATGCGCCTCAGCATCCGCTGACCCCGCTCTGTCATTTTACGTGGCCTACTGCTTCGTGGCTGATTTGCTGTCATTCCCAATCGCTTCCACTTTGTTATAATACCACTGACAGTTGACTGTGGAATATTTAGTAGCGAGGAAATTTCACGACTGGACTTGTTGCACAGCTGGCATCCTTTCACAGTACCACACTGGAATTCACTGAGCTCCTGAGAGCGGCCCATTCTTTCACAAATGTTTGTAGAAGCAGTCTGCATGCCTAGGTGCTTCATTTTATACACCTGTGGCCATGGAAGTGATTGGAACACCTGAATTCAATTATTTGGATGGGTGAGCGAATACTTTTGGCAATATAGTGTATGTACAAAATATGTGGTTCCAAATTTCCAGTGGTTTTTATTTTTCTTACCTTTAAATGGCCAGAGGAACTTTCACCGAATGGATTGGAATTAGCAAACGGATCTTTAAACGGGTCGCTCTGCTGGAACGGATCTCCACCAAATGGATCAGCTAGAAAACCCAAACAATAAATGCACACACACTACAGACTTCTGACTATGTAATTATAAACTGCTATAACATATTACTGTCTTTAAGTGTCATTAATAAATTCTGTTATAAATCATATTTCATTTAAAACAAGTATACACTGTATGTGGCACACAATAAAATGAGGATATCAATTAGTGAGACATCATTAAACTTAAGCAGATATTTGTATAATAAATACAAATAATAAAGCAAAATAAGAAAACACCATAATTTCTATAACTGAAATTTACCTAAATATTTATTTCATAAGTCAAGTTAGTAGTGTCACTACTTGTTGTTATTTACTACCAAATACAATCAGTGTGCATTTAAAGTGTTTCATGTAAAAGTTTAAGGTGATCACTCCGTCACAAAAGCCCACCTTTATTGAAGGGGTCAGTTCTAAAGGGGTCTTCTCTCTGAAAGGGGTCTGCATTCAGCGCCTGAGAGCTGGTACTGTTAAACAAGGCCATTCTGGACTTCACGAGCGAGTTCTCCTGAAACACACACTGCATTCAGTTTGTGTTTGAGGGGAAAATATTATCATTGTAATGAGTATGAAGATGGCAGCGTTCAGTTCTATAGGCCAGTGGGCTGCATTCTCATTTCCTGCACGGGGCCTTCTGATGTAAGACGTCAGAGGTGGCGCGCTTTGGAGGAAAAAGTGAGCCATTTGACAGAGAGTTAGTGTGTGGCATAATTACGCTAGCAATAACAAGAGTAAAGAGACCCTGAAGAAAATGTGTGCGTGGTGTATTTTTTCTGTAACCTTTTGAAGCAAGGTAAGGCAAAAGCGTATATTTAAATGCAAACAAACCTGTGTTGACTCAAGAACAGTGAAACTATGCAGCAAAGACAAGCATTAGGACTATTTTGGGTTGTTTTCAACTCGTTATCTACGGACAGCTTTTGTGCTGTCAATTACCACATAAAATAACTTCGACTCATTTCTCAGTTTATAGAAATGGTAATATACAGTAAAGCCTAGCAGGAAAGCCTGTAAATAAATACGTTTGGAAAGTATAACTGTAACACTTCAACATAAAATCTCTGGTAATTGACTGCATGCCAAAGATGTGGTACATTGACATTACGTAAAAAAAAAAAAATAAATAAAAATAAAATATTGCTTGTAGAGCAGGGAATGCCTGGATTGAAATGTCTCAAACTACGGTATCATCAACAAGAAAGGCAATTGTAAGGACTTTAATGATTCTTGTTCAGATTCTGATTCCTTTGAACGATTCTGGTTCTGATTCATTTACAAATAACGACACTGACTCAGATTAATATTACATGCAACAATTCCGGTTTTGATTCATATTGCACATAACGATTCTAGGGGTGTAAAAAAATAGTGTCATATTGTATTGTACGATACAATGCTCTCGATTCAATATCATATGCATCGTACGATTTATAAATAAATACATAAGTGTGATTAAAACCAAGCAATGCAATATTGAGAGCTGCGAAACAGTCTCCTCCCTGGAGAGGCAGCGTTGAGCGCTCACAGGAAAACAGAGGCACTAGAATACACAGGCGAGTTGATAGCTCGAAGATCGATGGCAAATGACAAGCAGATAGTAGGGTTACAGCTTGTCGAATTTGCCAAACAATTGTACATCAAACATGTTTTATTTACGCTGACATCACCGCACAAATCAATGGAAAGATATTATCTTTCTCGCAACAGAAAGATAGTTATTGTTTGTTTGTTTTTTTTTGTAGTGGCGCCCAGTCTTACGATCTCATCACATTCAATTCAGACTGCATCTTCAACACAGATAAAACATTTCTTTTGCCGTGGTGCTGTAGATTCCACTGGGCGCAAGTAGTAGTACGGTGCAAATACTTCATAGAAATCATTGAGTTCCAATCTAAAAATGTAAAAAATTAACCAGCTCTCGATTCCCAAGCCTAATAATCAAGACAATTTTAAAACATCAGCATAAATCCTCACCATTGCATCTGCGCTTGAGCTCTCCTCAGCGATGAGTTGGTCCAACTCTGCCAGACTGGTCGTGCTGTCATTGAGAGCTCTGCTGTAGCGCTCGATGGTTTTATTGAGTTCCTGTTGTCTCTCCTGTATCTCCCTCAGCTCACTGCGCGTCTGCAGGAATCAAAGATCACAACCAAAACATCACTCCACAAGCATCTACTGCAGCCGCTTTCACAAAGATGACAATATATTTACAATTTTCATTCAAATGTATTATTCATTATAAAATGACTTTATTAAGCAATGATGACCTGGTCCATCACATCCTGTGATGTTTTGAGCAGTTTAAGGATGCTCTCTAGTTTGGCTTTGCCTGCACCGAGACTCTCCTCCAACTGTTTCTCCTCTTGTTCCATACAATAGAGGTCGGTCTTCGTTCTGCTCAACTCCTTCTCCTGAGTCTGCATATCTGACTCCCGAGACAAGATCTGAGTCTGTAGAGATGTGATCTACACACAAAACACACATATTGAGAAAACTGAAGCATCTTCGTTACATCATCCATCTTCTACCCCAGATGAGATGGGTTCAATAAATGCAAATCATGGTTCTTCTCACCTTGACGCTCTCCTCCTGCCACTTGCTCTTGGTCTCATCCAGCGTGCTCTCCAGTTTGGCTCTCTGTTGCTCCATCTCACTTAGCCGATCCTGAGCATCTCGTTTCTGGTGCTCCAGCTCTTGAAGTCCAATGTTTTCATGCTCAATGTCTCTCTGCACCTCCTGTACAGAAACATCACAAGACAATTCTGGAGTTCAGGGTAGGTTAGGGGATAGTTCACCCAAAAAATCAGTGTTCAAACCTAGTGCACCCATAATGCACAAGAACTTTGTTTAGATACTGCGACAAGTGCAGCATGCCCGAAACCAGAGGTGAGAATCAGCAGGGACCTGATATATTATACTCATATCTGGGTCATATACTACAATTCTTCATGTTAAGCATATAGACAAAACTCTGTTAGTTTCTTTTTCACCTTCAGTGGACTACGGTGCTTCACGCAATTAAATTCAGAGTTTGGATTTTGGTTTGAATAGAAATAAATGCGTGTTCTTTAACCGGACGCCACAGTACAGTACTGTATGTTTCACTTCCTCACTAGGGCTGAGAGACATGGTTACAAAACTCTCTATATTTTTCAGACTATTGGCAATATTCTGTATATATCTCAATATGTACAGTTGTGCTCAAAAGTTTGCATACCCTTGGAGAATTGGTAATATATGTACCATTTTTAAAGAAAACATGAGTGAGCAGGCAAAACACATTTCTTTTATTTCTTATGGGATTCATATTCAACTGTAGGTTATAACAGAATGGCACAATCATAAAACAAAACATGGCAACAAACAAAAAAATGAAATGACCCCTGTTCAAAAGTCTGCATACCCTTAGTTCTTAATACTGTGTATTGCCCCCTTTAGCATCAATGACAGCGTGCAGTCTTTTGTAATAGTTGTCTATGAGGCCCCAAATTCTTGCAGGTGGTATAGCTGCCCATTCGTCTTGGCAAAATGCCTCCAGGTCATGCAAAGTCTTTGGTCGTCTTGCATGAACCGCACGTTTGAGATCTCCCCAGAGTGGCTCGATGATATTAAGGTCAGGAGACTGTGATGGCCACTCCAGAACCTTCACCTTTTTCTGCTGTAACCACTGGAGGGTCAACTTGGCCTTGTGCTTAGGGTCATTGTCATGCTGGAAAGTCCAAAAGCGTCCCATGCACAGCTTTCGTGCAGAAGAATGCAAATCGTCTGCCAGTATTTTCTGACAACATGCTACATTCATCTTGCCATCAATTTTCACAAGATTCCTCGTGCCTTTAGAGCTCACACACCCCCAAAACATCAGTGAGCACCACCATGCTCCACAGTGGGGATGGTATTCTTTTCACTATAGGCCTTGTTGACCCCTCTCCAAACATAGCGCTTATGGTTGTGACCATAAAGCTCTATTTTGGTCTCATCACTCCAAATTACAGTGTGCCAGAAGCTGCGAGGCGTGTCAAGGTGTTGTCGGGCATACTGTAACCGGCTTTTTTGTGGCGTTGGCGCAGTAAAGGCTTCTTTCTGGCAACTCGACCAAGCAGCTCAATTTTGTTCAAGTATTGTCGTATTGTGCTCCTTGAAACAACCACACCGTCTTTTTCCAGAGCAGCCTGTATTTCTCCTGAGGTTACCTGTGGGTTTTTCTTTGTGTCCCGAACAATTCTTCTGGCAGTTGTGGCTGAAATCTTTCTTGGTCTACCTGACTTTGGCTTGGTATCAAGAGATCCCCGAATTTCCCACTTCTTAATAAGTGATTGAACAGTACTAACTGGCATTTTCAAGGCTTTGGATATCTTTTTATATCCTTTTCCATCTTTATAAAGTTCCATTACCTTGTTACGCAGGTCTTTTGACAGTTCTTTTCTGCTCCCCATGGCTCAGTATCTAGCCTGCTCAGTGCATCCACGTGAGAGCTAACAAACTCATTGACTATTTATACACAGACACTAATTGCAATTTAAAAAGACACAGGTGTGGGAAATTAACCTTTAATGCCATTTAAACCTGTGTGTGTCACCTTGTGTGTCTGTAACAAGGCCAAACATTCAAGGGTATGTAAACTTTTGATCAGGGCCATTTGGGTGATTTCTGTTATCATTATGATTTAAAAAGGAGCCAAACAACTATGTGATAATAAATGGCTTCATATGATCACTATCCTTAAATAAAAGACAGTTTTTTTGCATGATCAGTCATATTTTCAAAATCAATGCCAAAACTGCCAGGGTATGCAAACTTTTGAGCACAACTGTATGTATTTGATTTGAATTTGTATTATTATTATTATTATTATTATTATTAATCAGAGGAACCATCATTTCCACCAAACAGCCATTGTTGCCAAGTAGATTCAAAATGTTTAATGCATGAAGTGAAAATCTAATTAAAAATATGTGCACCAATTTAAAAGCCTTATTTACCTACATATACAGGTATGTGTTCAAAACCACAAGTTCGCTCACTTTTTAACCCAGTTGAATTTTATTATGACAGTGAATAATTATTGAATTATATATTTTGTTATTGAATATTATTATTGGTTACAGTGTTACAGTGAGGCACTTACAATGGAAATGATTGGGGCCCATTTTTAAAGGGTTTTTACAGTCGTTTTAGGGCTTGTTGGCATTACATCATCATGGCAACGAAATTGTAAAATTGGCTAGAAAAAGAAAACGAGTCAAAACAAATTTTTGTGGTAATCAACATTATGCCACAAATGCTGTTGACTGAGCTTAACTTGTCCTGAACCCAGAATATTCCTTTAATTGTTGCCATTTTTGGAGCTTGACGGCACTTATTTCATGGAAAAGAGCAGCTATTGTTCAAAAACTCTCCTTTTGTGTTCCACAGAAGAAACAAAGTCATATGGGTTTGGACCAACATAAGGGTAATAATGAAAAAAATATGTACAAACAACAATAATATGAATGGAGACCTCCAGTCTCACCTGGACTTCATTGTTCCTCTGTCTCAGGGATTCTTCTTTCTGCCTGACTTCTGCCTCTAAAGTGCGTTTCTCACTATGTAGCAATGCACCAATTAAAATAAAAAGAGTAAATGAGATAGAAGTAGCACATGGTATTGTAATGTATAAAATCCTTAAACAAAGCTACATGATGGGGCCTGGGTAGCTCAGCGAGTATTGATGCTGACTATCACCCCTGGAGTTACGAGTTCGAATCCAGGGCGTGCTGAGTGACTCCAGCCAGGTCTCCTAAGCAACCAAATTGGCCCGGTTGCTAGGGAGGGTAGAGTCACATGGGGTGACCTCCTCGTGGTCACGATTAGTGGTTCTCGCTCTCAATAGGGCGTGTGGCAAGTTGTGCGTGGATCGTGGAGAGTAGCATGAGTCTCCACATGCTGTGAGTCTCCGCGGTGTCACGCACAACGAGTCACGTGATAAGATGCACGGATTGACAGTCTCAGAAGCGGAGGCAACTGAGACTTGTCCTCCACCACCCGGATTGAGGTGAGTAACCGTGCCACCACGAGGACCTACTAAGTAGTGGGAATTGGGCATTCCAAATTGGGAGAAAAGGGGATAAAAAAAAAACCCAAAGCTACATGAATTCTATCTGTCTCTATCACCTCTGCAGTTGTGAGATTTCCTGGCTGATGTCATCAAGATCTTTGAGTCCCGTCAGCTCAACCATCCCAACAGAACTGCTGGTGTCCTGCACAAATGCCATGTTATGTATCAGATAGTATCCCCTGTGGTCTTACATGCATATATTATGCAGCACTTCTCCATGAACACCAGGTGGCGTTTACATTGCATGAAAAACAACCGTACCCTGCTCAGAGTGGTGAACAGGGTCAATTCAGTCCCAACTGGTGGTGTGAATGCAGAGAGATACTGTAGCAGATGAGAGGACGGAGGAGAAGACAGAAAGAGAAATAGGACATGGTAAAAGGACAGAAAACAGAAAAACTTGACAATATAGACAAGCAGTTCAAAAAACTTCATTTAAGTATCTAAGCGTGTGTGTGTGTTGTCCACTCACAGAGGTGTTGGCGGCTCCTCTCTCTGAAGGTGGTATCATGTCAGGGGTCAGACACTTAGGTGGGTCCACTCCTTTAACTCTCTCCTGAATAAAATGCATGGCCAGACAGAACTGCTCTTTGGTTAGTTTCCCATTACTCTTAGTATCCGCTAGGGACCTGCAGATAACAACAGGTAATGTGATGAGTTAATATAACTAGTCTCAGCTGGGGCTAACAAGTAGCGACACAAGGACTAAACTGGTTGTCTGATTGGTCAAGCATGTAAACAACATTATTGTGTAGGTTGTAGTTCTTATTTAGCAACTTGTTAGCAAATTACATTTAAAAACAAAAGCAGAGCATCTTCAACATTCACGTTTGAAATACGAGTGCATGCAATTTATGTTACGTTTAATATGTAAAAAATTTTAACCACTACAAAATTCCCATTCTTGCATTTGTGTTATTTCATAGTTTTCTTAAATGGGCAATATAGTAATAATAAAGACTGAGTTGCTGTGGGGCCTCGGTAGCTCAGTGAGTATTGACGCTGACTACCACCCCTAGAGTTGCGAGTTCGAATCCAGGGTGTGCTGAGTGACTCCAGCCAGGTCTCCTAAGCAACCAAACTGGCCCGGTTGCTAGGGAGGGTAGAGTCACATGGGGTAACCTCCTCGTGGTCGCTATAATGTGGTTCTCGCTCTTGGTCTGGCGTGTGGTGAGTTGTGCGTGGATGCCGCGGAGAAAAGCGTGAAGCCTCCACACGCACTACGTCTCCGTGGGAACGCGCTCAACAAGCCACGTGATAAGATGCACGGATTGACGGTCTCAGACACGGAGGCAACTGAGATTCGTCCTCTGCCACCCAGATTGAGGCGAGTCACTACGCCACCACAAGTGTCCACTGAAACAGTTGGTGTCTCACCATATGTGTGCAAGGACGCTCTGAGGAAGTCCAGAGTTAAAGAAGATGTCTTTAACTTCTCCTCCTCCAACCAGACCATCAAAATCCGAGTCAGCCAGGTCAAAGAGCTCCTCATACTGGTCTCTATCTTCTGCTGGAACCACCCAGTGCTCAGAGGAGGTCTGTGAAACAGAAATACAGAGGGATGTTGGGAATAATATGCAAGAATACAATACGATAAGTACTGAGGGTTGCACTGATATTAACTCCCAACAAATACAGATAAGCCAATAATTATTTTCATGTTATGGCCAATAACCAATAAATGGTCGATATTATAAATCGATACAGGCTTGAATGCAAAGACATCAAAACAACTAGATAGTTTTGTATGCTAAGTAAATTTAGGCTAAAGGTCGACTGATAGTAGATTTTGCTGATGCTGATAACTAAGGTGGTGGAAAAGGTCAAAAATATACATATTGTCAACTATCGGCATTTATTTTTTAACCAATAACCAATACTTCCAAAAAGCAACTATCAGAACCGATTAATCGGTAACACCGATATATCGGTCTACCTCTAATTTAGGCATCACAATATTATAACATTCAGTATGAAAAGTCCACAATTAAATGTTCAATATCTGGTGATAATTATCCATTTTTGACAAATCAAAAATCACTAATATCGGCCGATAACCGATATAGTGCCGATATATTGTGTATCAATACTAGTAGTATTTCTGCAGAATGCACTATGTATACCGTATAAGTGTGCAAATGTTATGTATGTATGGAATATCCAGATGACCCTCTACGTTTGCCATAATGTGCAATATATTTAACATAGCACACTGTGTAGAATCCTGTTTCCCACAATGCAATGCATTTGACTTGACCTTCCTATTTCAGTGAGACAAATGAACTGGAAAAATATCAACAATGATTTTTAACATTTACCGGTACTCATTATTTAATCAGATTGACAAAATATACAACATTTTTACACAAAATCTGACTTGAAGGAATATTCCGAGAACAATACAAGTTAAGTTTAATTTACAGCATTTGTGGCATAATATTGATTACCACAAAAATTAATTTCGACTCGTCTCTCCTTTTCGACTCCAGTTTGAAAACCCCTGGGCTAAGAGGCCCAATTTCTCAGATATAGTAAACTATAAATGTATAGTTACTACCTTTTGCCTTTATTATGTGATGTGTAAAGACAACAATAAAGAAGCCACTAACTACTTAGAAGAATGCAGTTAGACTGGTTAAATCAGGCTTTACAGGTTATCACTAAACTCTGTATGTTACTCAACCGTGTCTGCTATGCTATGCACCTGTGTGTGTGTTTGCGACTTGAGTGTTGGTGCCGGGGTGGAGATTTTGAATGAGTTTGATGGAGAGAGATTCGTGCTGCTGCTCAGTGGACTCTTGGTGAGTGACGGCGTGGGCTGCAGGTTCTCTTTCAGCAGGAAGGGACTGGAGGGAAGAACAGGAACTGATCCCGGAAGAGCGCCTGGAATCTTCTTCCGTTTGGATGGAGGGATGAGAGATAAGGGGAGGGTGGATGGTACAGGTTCATTCTCTCTGGCTGCATAAACGAGGTGCATTGCCTGCGAATTGTATACAGATTTTATAAATATCATCAGTCATTGACATCAACGTCTTTTTAAAGCAAGTCAGTGCATTTGGATGCATTTGCATCACTGTAATTATTTTCAATGTCAAGAACAGCTTCTGACTACTTATACGAGAAAGCAACATCTCAAACTGTTTGCGAATATTACTTTTCAATGGGTTATTCCATGTCAAATCCCTGGCTGAAAGTTTAATGAAGAAAAATAAACATAAATGCCATGGATCAATATTCACAATCCATTATTTTGTAAAGGGGGCTCAAAATGACAATTTACGCATGTAATTTTGGAACAAAACTACAGGTAAAAAAAAAAACAACAACCTTAGAAAGGTGGCAATGTCATTATTTTATTTTTACACAGAGATAGTTAGGTCTATTACTAAAATCAGTTGAATTCAGCACCACTTGTTGCATTATATGCCAATGGTGAGAGTCAAAAAATGGGAAAAAACACTTTTTTTGTGTTGTTTTTCCAAAGTTTGAGTGCCAATAACTCCAGAAGTATTAAAGACATCTAAATATACTTTTAGATGCTGGTTCAGAACAAACTTTACTTTTTGTATCTTCATTTTTAAGCCCCTATATGATTCAATCCCAGAGATATGGGGCTCTCAATGTGGTTCCATGCGAAAACGGTAAAATTTTACCCATATTCAATGGTCGAAAACAAAATGTGGGTCACGTGGTTTGAAGCAAATTCTTCTTGTGAAACAAAACAAAGGTCTGAAGTACAAATAATTTTGCAACTAGTAATGTACCTTTATTTATTCACATAAAAACAATATGATGTAGAATAAGCGACACGTGTGGCTCTTCAGTTAGTGTAAAGCCCACAGTAAACATCGGTCAGACGTGAACACTAAGCATCTGCATACAGGAAGCGTGACGCAAATTTCGTCATCAGCAAAGTGCTCGAGCGCTGAACGCATGTGGCCCGATTTTTCTAACCTTGCGTTCTCTGAACGCTCAGTGCACACATGCGCCTGGAAATATTTGCACTAATTATTGGGTCCACATGGTGGCGACATTCACAGCTGAAGAAGTGCTAGAAGAAGATATAATTGCCATTAAACAACAGGAGACGAATGTGGAAACAACAACAGTGGATGTGCACGTCAAGGACGCGTGCGTGAGGAGGTCAGGAGATATCTGCATTTGTATATTAGAGTCTAAAGGAATATAAAGACATCTTTATGGGTCTAAACTCGTGAAGAGACATAGTCCGGTGTCTTCTACACAGTCAAATTAAGTATATTTTGAAAGGCTGAACGTTTGGCTTTACGCAGATGCTAACCGAAGTATATTTTGGGCTTAATACCTATATCAAGTTTTGTAGTTTGAACGAAGCCAAGCTACAATCTCATTATCTTGGCAAAAAATCGGACTGATGTGATTTCAATTGTACTAAAGTTTTTACATGACAATTTATTGTTTTAGTCTGAAATCTAACCTTTAAAGTGCATATTAACGTACTGACTGTTAATATCCGCACGCTCTGAATCTTTTGTGTACTTTGTAAGATTTTACATATTGGGAAATGAGAATAATATGAATCTGAGATAAATATGTGAGGTGAGCAAGGCGGAGCCGAGTGGCATCTGGGCAGAGCGAGGCCGGGAAGATAAGTGGTAAATGACTTCCACCTGCGCGCCACACCGGCCTCACGTTCCAGCAAGGGGTGGCGGGAGTATTTAAGAAGAGGAGACAGCAGCAGAGGAGAGAGAGAAATGTACAAAGCTTGTCCGCGTGTCTGAATGTCTTTAGGAGTTGACGCAGCTGGCTGAAAAGCAGTGCGTGTTTTTGTTTCTTTGGATGCTGAAAAGTGTTATTAAATGTCTATGTGTGTCAAGCCGGTCCCAGCTTCCTCCTTTCCTCTTTAAGCATTACAATCTGCTTTACACAATTCAGCATAAAAGCACATGTGGTGCCATTTCATTCAAAACATCACTTGATTTACCACTGCAAACTCATCTTTATCCAAGTGCCCATCTTTGTCAATGTCACTGACATCCCAAATCTACAAACAGAGACAAGAAATGTGGTGTGTTTTTTGTGAAAGAACATTTACAGTATCCCTAAGAAGTATTCAAACTCATAAATCATACTTAAAAATGTCTGAATGTCATTGCATTAAATAATAGAATACCAAAAAGCAAATGGCATTTATATCAAATTAATATTCCGGGTTCAATGCAAGTTCAATCGACGACATTTGCAGCATAACGTTGATTGCCAAAATATTATTTGAACTTGTCCAAAAATCGAGGTTACAGTGAGGCTCTTACAACGGAAGTGAATGGGGCCAATTTTTGGAGGGTTAAAAGGTGGAAATGTGAAGCTGATAATTCTATAAAAGCACTTGCATTAATACTTCAGTTGAAACTTGCGCATTGTTCGAACTGTAAAAGTTGTTAATATTGTCATTTTAGGGTTTGCGGCATTACGTTGTCATGGCAACAAAGATGTAAAATTGGATAAAACTACACAGAAGAGATTAATAAGTGATTTTATCACACTAAAATCACATTAGCACTTATAGTGTTTATGTCTTGTGTCTATATTTTTGAAACCGTGAGCATTTTCTCGTTTACTGACTGGCCCCATAGACTTCCATTGTAAGTGCCTCACTGTAACCTAGATTTTTTAAAACAAAAATGTATTTTAGTGGTAATCAACATTATGCCACATATGTCGACTGAGCTTAACTTGTATTGAACCCGAAATATTCCTTTAAACTTAGACGTTTCAAGCAAAACATTTTACAAAAACAGGTTTGCTAGGTTTTAAATTATTAAACAACAGATCTTGCATTGTGACACTTTCTGGCTGTCAAAAAGTTTCAATTTGCCTAACATCTCCTTTTAAGTTCCATGGAGGAGAGAACATCATTTCAGGTTTGGAACAACATGAGGGTGAGTAAATAATGACAGAATTGTCATTTTTAGGGTGAACTATCCCTTTAAATATAGAAATGTCATAATACATTCTGTTGTAATAACCGCACATGATCTTGTGAGGTTTTACTAACTAAATGTCAATACGAAACTATAACGCAAAGCATATCTTCACCTTTCCGAGCACATCAAGAGGCAGGTTAGAGTTTATGAGGACCGGCTTCACTTTATCACCTGACAGCAGCCCACCAACTGGAGACAGACTCTCAAATATCCCATCATACTTTGCTTTATCGTCCAGCTAGCAAAGAATAATACAATAGGAAGAATAGGAAGAAAGAATAAATGAAAGATGGTGAGAGAATTAGACACTCTTCAAATGAGTTTTCCATCAAACAACTCACTATGAATGGCTTTAAATACAGTCAATAATTGTGTACCTTCAATGTCCAGCTGGAATCACCAGAAGAAGTTGAGATTTTCAGGGACGGACTGACAGTGTCTCTCTAGAAAAACACACATTGTCACGTATGTTTACATTGCATTTACATGTATTGATTTAGAAGATACTTTTATCCAAAGCAACTCGAACAAACGATTAACTGTGGTTGTGTGAACATCAGCGTTGCCCCATTTAATTAGTTCAGACATGCCTATCTTTCAAGTTATTCATCTAAATCTACTAGACTGAAATGTGTGGATGCTTGAATTCTCATTTTAGACATCCAAAGTAGAGGAAGACCGATATATTGGTTTTACAGATTAATCGACACCGATAGTTACTTTTTGGAACTATCGGTTATCAGCAAAAATCCTTATGCTAAAATGCTATATATTTTTCACATAAATATACACGCCATACCCCATAATGACAAAACGAAAACCAGATTATTGATAACTTCGCAAATGTATTAAATAGAAAAAACTGAAATATCACATTGACATAAGTATTCAGACCCTTTGCTATGACACTTGAAATTTAGCTCAGGTGCATCCCATTTCTCTGGATCATCTTTGAGATGTTTCTACACTTTGATTGGAGTCCACCTGTGGCAAATTCAATTGATTGGACATGATTTGGAAAGACACACACCTGTCTATATAAGGTCTCAACAGCTGAAAATGCATATCAGAGCAAAAACCAAGTCATGAGGTCAAAGGAACTGCCTGCAGAGCTCAGACAGGATTGTGTTGAGGCACAGATCTGGGGAAGGCTATAAAAATATTTAGGCTGCATTGAAGGTTCCCAAGAGCACAGTGGCCTCCATCATTCTTATATGGAAGAAGTTTGGAACAACCAGGACTCTTCCTAGAGCTGGCCGCCCAGCCAAACTGAGCAATCGGAGAAGGGCCTTGGTAAGAGAGGTGACCAAGAACCCGACGGTCACTCTGTTTGAGCTCCAGAGATCATGTGTGGAGATGGGAGAAACTTGCAGAAGGAGAGCCATCACTGCAACACTCCACCGATCTGGGCTTTATGGCAGAGTGGCCAGACGGAAGCCTCTCCTCAGTGCAAGACACATAAATAAGCACCTAAAGGACTCTCAGACTGTGAGAAACAAGATTCTCTGTCTGATGAAATGAAGATTGAACTGTTTGGCCTCAATTCCAAGCGTCATGTCTGGAGGAAATCAGGCACCACTCATCAGCTGCGCAATACCATCCCAACGGTGAAGCACGGTGGTGGTAGCATCACGCTGTGGGAGTGTTTTTCAGCGACAGGAACTGGGGGACTGGTCAGGGTTGAAGGAAAGCTGAATGCAGCAAAATACAGAGATATCCTTCATGAAAACCTGATCCAGAGCGCTCAGGACCTCAGACTGGGCCAAAGGTTCACCTTCCAACAGGACTATGACCCTAAGCACACAGCCAAAACAACACAAGAGTGGCTTAAGGGACAACTCTGTGAATGTCCTTGAGTGACCCAGCCAGAGCCCGGACCTGAACCCAATCGAACATCACCGACGATCCCCGGGCTTGTTTATAGTTATACACCAAATCTTAATTTTTCTGGTTATTACTGGGATTTTGGTTGCACAATATACTGCTTTTGGGAGCTTTAATAACTGTGCCTTTCATAGTAAGTCGATATAAATCAATTTTTAAAAACTATCGGTAGGTTAATTGGTTTTCTGCCTTTTGCACCACCTTAGTTATTGGTATCGGCAAAATCCACTATCGGTCGACCTCTAATCCAAAGTGTCGATACTTACAATTTTCAGGATGGGTGCAGAGACGCTCGGGTTTAAACTGTTCACACTGACGTCGCTGCCACCTTGGGCGGATGCCACCAGCCTCAGGGCAGCAAAGAAACCCTTAACACAACCCCGAATACAACATCATAAACTACACTTCATACTGACATGAAAATATATCAACATGACAAGTCAAAGATCATTTTGGATAGCTACCCGTTTATCCAAGTAACCTTTTCGCTCTGGATCTGACAGATCCCAGATCTGCGAAGAGAAAGACAAAAAATCAGCTTATACTAGTAACACAAAATAAAATTAAGACCCTCTCTCTCTCACCGATGTCATAATTTTCTCTTACCTGCCCCAGAGTGCTGTCTGAAAGCCCTGATCTCTTTAGGAACTGAGCGGCCTCTGTAGCGCCCACCTTCCCTGTGTTTCCTGGATCCACCTGTATGATCAGCAGTGGTCTCACTACACTGATTTAGGAAGCACATCATTTCAGGACTATTTTTTGTTTATTATTTTTTTCCCAGTTTCAGTTCTCAAGGAACTCAACATCTTTTCTGCAGGACATTATGGTGTTTTTATGCCTGATTTCAAACCACATTTTTCTCTCCCTCTCTCTTTATATATATGTATAA